>NW_008795679.1:527286-602933 GCF_000699145.1 Aptenodytes forsteri | reverse complement strand
GATGCCCAGCCAGTCCCCAAGCAGCGGCCCCCCTGCCAGCTTTCCCCCAGTTTATATACTGAGCATGACGTCACATGGTATGGAATATCCCTTTGGCCAGTTTGGGTCAGCTGTCCTGGCTGTGCCCCCTCCCAGCTTCTTTCTGGCAAGGCATGAGAAGCTGAAAAGTCCTTGACTAGTGTAAGCATGACTTAGCAACAGCTAAAACATCGGTGTGTTATCAACATTATTCTCATACTAAATCCAAAACACAGCACTGTACCAGCTACTAGGAAGAAAATTACCTCCATCCCAGCCGAAACCAGGACAGCAGGTGCAATTAATTAGTTGGCGGTTGGTTATTTAGCATGACATTTCAGTTTTCTTAATGCCTCACATAGTTTGTGTTTATGTAATAATTCTGTATTTAAATATTCTTTTAATTTTCTTTGATGTATCTAAGCACAGTTTGCTCACACTGCATATTAGCACTGTGTTAACAAGACTTCACAAGCTTTGCACTGGAGCTTTCTCAGAGCACAGAATTGATTCTGCCTACAACCCGCTATGTCCCAAAATGGACCTTTGCAACCCTCTTAGAACAGCAATTTTCAAACTGGAGACCAGTGAATTGTGCATTTCTGGCACAATCAGAATTAGATGTCAATGCATCTGAATTATAAAAATGTATTGGTCTCACACCAGGAATACAAACAATGAAAAACAAAATAGAAAAGCATCTTTATTTACGAGAGACTGGTTGGCTGAACTGGACTTACTGCAGTATCCAATAGGAACCAGAAAAACACTGGTCCCTCCTTGAAGAAAACAGAGATTATATTTTTCAACTGCAGTGCAAAACTGGAAAAGATTGGGTTTTGGTTGTTTACACAATCTCTAAAGTATTTGACAGATCTACAGTACAGCCAATCACAAAAAAATCATATACATATAAATCTGACAAAATCAACCTCTCAAATGAAATATTAGCTCTGCTTACCAGTCTTCCACTCAGGTTGAGAACTCGCTGAAACTATTACATTACAGAAAAGATGTAAGAATGTACATTAACAAAATCTGAGAATTAAAAAAAAAATCTAAAAGAAGTGTTAGATTTATTGTATTGCTGACCTCAAACAAACAGTCACATTGAGGAAGATCCTAGGGCTTAAAGAACATGCCCTAAATGTGTGCCAAGTCTCAGGCAAACTAAACGTCCTGGAGCAAAGTACAGAAATGTTATTTCTGATACCTTGAAAAAGTGCTTTTTAAGGGATATTTTGCTCTGTTCTCTGAAAGATACCAGAAGATACCACAGGTAATCATGTGTAAAAGATCTATTTTCCCTAAAATGACTAAATTGTAACAACAAAATAAGATAACAGACTACAGTTTAAGCAGCATGCATGGAAGTATTTATTTAGACATACAACTATAAGACCGTATTATCCCCTAAACACAAGTTTATTGGAAATATAAGAGAAAAAAGAAATAGATAGAAAAAGAGGTCTATCTAGCCCTGTGTCATATCTCCAACAGTGACTGCTAACAGATGCCTAGGTAAGAGTAAGAGGATAGGAACAGGAGAAGCAGGTGGTGATACTTCTTTAGATGACCCTCCAAGCCTTCATCTGTGCTGACTGGGACATTCTGAATCAAAGGTAGTATCTTTGTAGTTAATAATCCTGTGTGGAGTTTTCTTATCTGAATCTCTCTCTTGTCCTTAAAACTTTTTAAATTGAGAATAAAAAACCCAACAACTAAAAGGACAATAGAGTCAAATTTTTAATTATAGTTACACTGACAAATCACAAAATACTGCCAATGGAGTATTAGTTGTTATTATTAAGCAATTTCTTCACCAGGAAACTAGGAAAAAAAAAGGCTTTCTCTGTTAGAAACTGGTGTCAGACCAGCTAGGGATCTAAAAGTCATTAAAGCAAACAAAAATACTTACATGAGCTAGTGTTTTGCAAAAAGTAATCACTTAATAAACATGTTTTTTTTTTTTAAATTAGTTTTGTCTTTGTGGTCACCTCACACTGAAAATCCTTAAGTGAAAATAAATGTTTAAAATAAGGATTAGGGTTTTCAAAACAACAGTGAAAGTACAGTTTCATTACTCACAATCTGATATTAAGTATAATTCCTTAATGCCTGTCATAACTTTAAAATGTATTCTTTATTAAAAATCCCTTCTAATTAGGCACTATTGTGAATGTCAGAAAAGAATTTTAATTTCTTTTAACAGTTTATAATTAAAGTAATAATGTCCAGTGTAATGTCTAGAAATAAGCTGTCCCTCCATCTTATAAAACAAAAGCTTCTGCCTTGCTCACCCCCTTAGGGTGAAATAAATCTTCAGCAGTACATTCTATGGTTATCAGTAGCTCACATACTGCAAGTTTTTAAAGGCATCCCATGAGGTGCCACAGTGCTCTTCATTAGACAGGCATTTTTCTGCTTTTGTGTCTGCTCCTGTTTACCCTGCATTACATTATTGTCATACTTACAGTGTATTCTATATTGTTGCCCTACTCCACTTCATCTTCTAGCCACACTAGAAAAAAATTCAACCACAGAAGAACCCACAAAGTTCTAGTGTGGGTAAAAAATTGCAATGTGATGTAATATCTTACGGATACTAGAAAACATTGTACTACATATTATATCTCTTAATCTTTAAACAGTTTTGGTTTCAAACAACTTTTTCACAGTACATTAATCAATGTTTTTGCTATACTTTTCAACTTTTCCAAGTACCCTTATTTTTATAAATAGGCAAATGACTTTAGAAAGATGCATTTTTGTACTTTACAAATAAGTTTTCTACACAGGCGAAGTCAACAAAAACTGAATTTTGAATTAAACAGGTAAATTTTTTGTCTTGATAGAGAAAACCTTATCATGAATACCTTGAGGGTGTGTACAAGGCATGCTTTTCATTTACGTGGGTCATAAAAAGCAGGCAGAAACTTTTATGAAAATATCTGTTAAATTGACCATTATGTCTGAACAGAACAATCCCTTGTGCCTTGAAATTGTTTTCTTGTGCATCACAGGAAACATGACTCCTGCAATCTCCAAAGAAATTTAAGCAAGGGGAAGATATTTATCCATCAGGAAACCTCAGCTGCCAGAGGTGAAACGGGTGAACTTGTGCCTATGTGAAATCACACATTTTGAAAGTGACCTTGTTCTAAGAGAACACCTTAAATATAGCTTCTTTCTTTTTTTCCTTCCTGTAAAAAAAATGGTGACAATCTTACAGGGATCTTATTTTGTACAATGAAAAAGAATGCCTTCTAAAATTCCCTAGGCTTCCTTTGAAAAAATAATGTCACAAGTTGTGAAAGGAATTGCACGTGCTCAAGCATTTAAATTGTGCAAACTCTTTTTCACACCAGAACACGTGCATACGTTAGTGCTTCTGTGTTAAAAGTCTTAGACTATTGAGAACAGAGAATATGTATTATGATGATCCCCAGCTATATACTCTGAAATTCTGACTCTAACAGCTCAAGGGTTTTTTTGCTTTGTTTTGTGCTTTTTTTTTTCCTTTTGGAGGTCCCTTGAGCAATTCCAAAAGTTAGCTTCTAAGATAACTCTTAGTGTTACGGCATTAAGACTTTAGCTTATAACACAGATCTTACTGCTTTCTTATGTTGAGCAAAGATGAGAGGCCACAATCTACTCAGTCTTTGATTTCCAGTTGTGTCTTTGGAACATCTCATTGCAAGTTGAGTAGCAGTTTCTGTGGTGCCACTGGTAGCGAATGGGGATTTGCAACTAAAATACAGTGTCTGATGCACTGCTATGCACACTAGCTCTCATTCTGACTTACTCCAAAGGAGAGTGGGAGACAACGAGGCAGATTGTGACTCTTTAACGCAATTCGTTATCACTTATGTGTCTCATGGAGCTACTAAAATAAATGGAACTATTTGCAGACAAACATAATTCAGATAAATGTGTTTAAAGTAAAAGTATTGGATCAGGCTATGTATTATCCTATGAAACTCAACAATCTGCAAATGCATTAATTTGACTAAACAACTCTATACACAGACAGCCTCATAAGTAAATATTTAGACACTTCAGTTTTAGGGTTTTAAATAAGCATTTTAAAGTAATGCATTTTTGATCATTATTTGTTAAGGAAAAATATGAAATATATGAACATTTGAAAAGGTAATTGTGGGCTAAGCAAGACTAAAACCCAAATTCAGTTGCAATGAGAATAGGAGCAATACAATCCAGAGATGAATATGCCCCAAAGCACAAGATGAGAAAAAAAAAAAAAAAAGGTTGTGCTACTTCAGTATACTTTTAAAAAGTTTTCATAAGATATTTAGAAAATTATATTCTAAAATTCTTATTAATTCTATTTTTGTCTAAAATGCAACAATCTGAAGAGAAAACTTTGAGAATCAAAAGACCTTCAGATGTTCCAGTTCTTTTGTATACTGTGCCCACAGTCCCAAAAAATAAAAACAAATGCTTAAATACAAAGTTTAAACACATCAATATAATATGTCTTTATGTGCAAAAAGGTTTAAAGAGTTCTATATAGCATTTCAAAAATTAAAGCCAACAGTTCTTTTAACCACTTTGCATTTTGTCATTCTTTGGTACTTCATTGTATTTTACTGTAATCAATCATATCTGCCTTTTTATAAGGTGAAACAGTAAAAAAACCCAAACAGTAATACAAAAAAGTAGTTAATGGCACTTTAAGTATACTGGGAAGATTAAATTAACTGATGAAGTCTAAGACACAGAAGCAGTTGTAGATATGGGTAATGTTGTGGATGGGAACCCTACTGAAGCTTATGAGAATAACAGAACACCTTGATATCTTGCTCCAATGGTCCAGGATATAACAAACCTATCTGGCCTCTTTTGTGATCTACACACTGGATTTCCATGGAATATGAAATCAAACTCTTTATCTCTATGTCTTCCATGGCAACTTAAAACACCTTTTAAAAGATTTGGAAATGAAAACCACAATAGGTGATTTGATTTCTGTGGAAAATTGAACTCTCTGTAGTATGGATCATGGTTGTCTGTGGTAGACAACATCTGTTCCAGGTTTAACTGAGTGTAAAATAAATATTTCATTCACTCATGCTCCCCCCCGTTCTTACCACTGTCACGCCCAGCCAACACACACATGCACACACACATACAGAGCATCTGACTCTTGCATCAAGGGGAAGGCACATTTCTCCATCATTATTAAAACATAAAATTCAGCAACACGCTTACTTATATATAAATATGTTGTTTGTAAGAGCATACATATATTGACATAGGTGTGTATAAAACACACTGTAACAATACCCCTGCTATTCATCCTTCTCTCTCTTGCGAGAGAATAAACAACATGACATATACTAACAGCATAACTTAATGTGCTCTTGGAAGACGCTGGTGAACACTGTAAGAAAACCAATATGAAAAAGATAACAAAGAGAATCTGCTTTTATGAAAATTTTTGGAGGCTCATCAAATAAAAATGCTAAGTCCATAAACACTGCCAAATTGTACACCACATGGTTGTAAAACATAAGAATGCTCCACTCAATTTTTAAATGTTACTCCAAGGACCAACTACTACAGACAATTTACATTGCTGGGTTTTGAGTGAAGGAATGTGCTGGCATTTCTTCTGGAAGCTGAAGTACTGCACCTTTACAAGCCTTCCAATAACTCAACTGGCTGAAGATCAGACAAATCAGAAAATTAATAAATAGGAATATTTGTGTGTATCCTACACAGCCACGGTTTAAAGATGCTGAGAGAGCTGCCAGCTGGAGGAAAAGAGATGAAAGCCAACACAGTATTGTAAAATCTACCCATGATAACTTACATAAAGAAATCACATTTTAAGACATTGAAAAAAGGAAGAATGACTGTCAGGTAGCTTGTGTTAAAAAAAAAAAAAAAAAATAAAATTTGTGTCCATCCTGGACTTCAGAAAAGAGGGCAGAGAGAACTATGAACACTCATTCAAAAATTCAAATCTGAAGAAAACAGCTGAAAGAAGGCATCACTGAAAAAAATTATTGAAGCTACCTAACCCATGTTGACTTAAACAATTAAGCGCTAACTGAACTATTATTATGTAAAAATGTACTTAAATGATCATTAGTTTATTTATACAATGCCTAGAAATATGATTAATCAAGCAGTAGCTTTCTAATTTCTACAGCACCATTCATGATACAACAATTCACCAAAGATGTATTTGCAAAAAATGTTAGAGAATGTCTTCCTTGTTATACAGACCATATCATGAATATTTTCCATTTTACTATAGGAAGTGCTGTGACATTTCTATCAAGAATTTTTGTTATTATAATATACTCTAATTCAGTATATTTTAAAATACAAGTTTGTCCATTTGAAATTAAACAACTGAATACACCATATCCTGTATGTCATTCAGAAAATACAGAATAATTTAAAGCTAGGAGGAAAAAATTAAAATAAAAAAATGCCTTTCCATTATTAACTTTACTGCTAGTAATTTGGCAAAATAACTTACCAAAAGAAAAAAATTACTTTTTAAAAATCTATTTCTGACTTGCAGTATCTCAAGAGAGAGGAATTATTTAGGTAAACCAGATGTGGAATTTCACAAAATTGAAATGGCTAATCATCCTACCTATTTCCTTTGCAAGAAATTTCTATTTAAAAGAAGAAAGGCCTACTATATTGCTTAGGAAAAATGGCAGCCAACACCGTGGAAGTTAAAAACTCCAACTGCATCAGTGGTTAGTTGCACTATAGAAGAGAAAATTCAGAGATGCTTAGAATATGCTAAATTGGTTAGTTGCACTATAGAAGAGAAAATTCAGAGATGCTTAGAATCCATGCTAAATCCTTTTTCTAACTACTGTGATCTGCAGAATGACCTATTTACAGAATTTTCTTTGTAGACTTTTCTTGAGGGCTTTTAATAGTGCCAAGAGAACTAAGGTTATCTTTTTGTTCAGTGCAGTTAGCTAAAGTAGGACGAGGTGCCATGACCACTCTTTGCTCAAATGTTAACTGACATCAGCTCAGTGCCTCTGTAAACTACAGAGTACATAGTTGGAGAATGTAGAAATTGAAACAATAGTTTTTATAACCCTGTTTTTTTGGTAAAATACTCAGTGATTAACATGCTTCTAAAGGGCATGTGTCTTCAAACCACAGTTAAGTCTTCTGGGATCATCTATGCTCTCTGTTATTTGAGGTTTATACCACTTCTGTTTTAAGTAATAAAGGGTTTAGTATACTGTAGTAAAGTACAGAAATATTCATGATAGTTCAGATTCCTGGAGAAAACCCGTTACCTTGAGCTTATTTACTTAGCTGTTTCTTAGCATATGCTGTCTGTTCCATAGATCTTCCCAAGGGAAGAAACAACAGAAATTAAATTTACCCACACCTTTTTCTGTCACTGCTTCCCCATTTTACCACATAAGAGATTTCTTAACAGCTTAATATGCTTTGAATATTTTTTCTCCCTAATTTAATCTGATTTTTTCTCAATTTTCTTCTTGCTTCCAGAAGATATTTTTGTTTCCTATTATAGCACAGTTTAAACAAAAATACTATTCTATCAAGATAGCATTTTGCTAATATAAATAAAAACAGCTGGGTAATTGGACTCTCTAAGCAGGAAAAGAACATAGGGTACCTCAGAAATCCAAAGGCAATTTTCTGAAACAGTTTTTAATCATGTATTTCTATTACTGGAAATATTACTAAATACATTAATATGAGTAGCTTTCTGTTTTTGGAAAGCAAACAACTCTGAATGCCTACCACCTCACAATTAGTTACTTTTATATTTTAACCTATTCATAACAGAATGCGTATCTCATCTCCTGTTCCAGACCAGTCCCCTGATTGGGAATCCTTGAATAGATTTTATTTAGATAGGTACCTTTCACTACTTTCTATTACATTAGGAGGTTATCTGTTGCAGAGTATAGTATATTCTAAGATCTTTCTAGCTTCTCTGGTCCTAACAGTATTCAGTAACAGCTAAATGTAGCAACATTTATATGTTCAGCAGCAGTTTGCATGATGCCATCACAGGAGAAACTTTAGGCAACACCTTAATTAACTTATATCAGGAGCCATCTTGAAGCTCTGGCTGACTGAATATGGCTTGCATTCTGTGAATAATGTACTCAACCTCTCATTCCTAAATTAAAGTGTTTATCTTGATTTTCTTTCTCCATGTCTATATCTATATAACCACATTTTTCTTTTCCTCTCCAGCATTCCCCTTTTTTTCTGCACAGATTAGCGGTCTTATGGGTCAGTCCAGAATTGGCTTTGTCTCCGTGTAGTTTCCTTTGCAGCAGGGGCTTGGTGGTGTCTTAAGGCAGCTTTCACTGTAGTTCATCTTCTGAGTCATGCAATTCTGTGTCCTGCACAGATGTTGTATTGTAACAGTTCCAAAAATTATTTAAACATATACAGCTTGGGGGGGGAGGGGGGAGAAGACTACTGTATTTGTAGTAAACGTAGCTCTTTCTCAAATAACTTTTTATTTTCTGCAACAGATAGATACTGAATATTAAACCTTCCCTATTGTTGGAAAATATTTGCCTCATTATTTTTTTTTCCATGACACAGTCTTTAGGTAAAAAAGCAATTGTATATCACATCATCTCACGATATTAAGCCTTTTTTATTATTATTATTAACTGGAGTCAGGGTTTTTTTTACTATTTGCAAAACATCCAGGCTCAACATCCACCCTATAGACAGATGATATTCAGTCTGTTGAGGAAGTGGTTGATTTTCTGTAGTCTTCATTTTTAAAAAATGAAATATTTTTTGTTAAGGAGAGTTATCATAATTTTTGACCTTATTGTCATGAGTTTGCAAAAACAAACTAGTTGCTTGCCACAGACATATGACCATCTGCCTACTGTTTATCCCCATTTGTGTGTAACAAAAATCTCCCTTGTGAACACATAGAGATGGTTGGAAACTGGAGTTGTGAATCCATGGGGCATTCAAACATTTCAAAATTTCATGTAGAGGGCAAATTTCTTTTGTTCTTCCTTTAAAAAAAATCAAAGCAGCTGTCTTTCTCTTTTTAATCAATGTGAAACAGTTCCACTTATGGAAACTTCTTAGGTATTCCTGTAGAGGAATTCCTATAACATCCTTCTAGACTCAGCTGTAAACCAGAAAGTGGGGAGATGAGGCAGAGAGGAATTAGACCAGAAGGAAGGCAGGGAGAGAGATGTAGCTGAGATTGCCAAAGTCAAGTGAGTTCCACAACTGATTTGTTGTTCTGCTCCTCTCATTTTGGAGAGAAATATACTCCTGGATCTGAGAAACATTTTCTAACTGAAGATCCATCAAAACTGGCAGGTCCCCATAAAAGCTTGGTTTTGCCAAATCAGCACTTTCCAAAAAGAAACTGTTTAAAAAAAGAATCCTAACCAGATGTCATCCTTATTATCAAGGTTTTGCAAAGAGCTTTCATTTACTTAAACCTCAGAAATGTGAAATAACAAGAAGAGAGCCTATTAGATTGAGACTTAAAATTCATTTTCTCTGGGGGGTTTTTTTGTTTGTTTTACAAGTTTGTTCTCTAACTCAGATAACTACACCCTGTATTTGTTCCCAGCCTGGAATATATTTCATAGAACTGAATGTTTCAAAATAATATGATTTATATCCATACAGTCAGCTGCATGTATGATAACCCCGTAGAAAAAAAATCAGTGAACTGTAAGCACAGGTTAATAAAGATAAGGAAATCACCTTTGTTGCTCTGGAAACACTAGAGTTATTCATTTAGTATTCAAGAGAAAATATATATATATATATGCATATATCAGAGGATCTTTGAGCCATAGAGATTAACTTTGTTGATCAATAACGTGTGGGATTTTTTCCATTTTTTCCATTTCAGAAGAATCATTTCCATTCACAGAAGAATCGTGCTTGATCTTCCCCTGTTTGCAATAAGTTACATTTGAAAGGCCAAGGCAGTATCAGTGCAATAGCAATCTCATCCTATCCAAGATGAAAACCATCTTCTTTAAAAAAAAAAAAAAAAGAAAGAAAGAAAAAACCAGAAAACTTGCCCTCAGGGGAGTAATTTGTCACATACATAGATATTTGACTATACAGTCAGTCTCACGCTTCAGGTGTATGGCACTGGAATTAATAGAATTGACAGCTATAGCATGAAATTCACAACATCCAAGATAATCAGAGTTACTTCCTATACTTTATTTACTCAGTAAAAATCTATCCCCTGGAACTAACAGCTGGAAGCTACATCAATAGAAATATTTTACAGTAATTAGACTCACTCCAGTTTAAAAAATAATAAAAACAGGAAACAGATTACTGAATTTTGTTGAATGTTTTCTTTCAGGAGAATTAGCAGGCCAGTTACAGTTGTAGAGATTTGAGCAGGACCACTCAGTACGTAGGGCCAACAATACGTGTAGTGATATGGCCTGCATAACCAAGGATCAAAATTTTCAGATTGTCTCTAAAGATGAAAAGAAATGACTCAAGATTTTTATGAGAAAAAGATTTATTAGAATATGCATCACTTGTGCCAATTCAGTCTTATAATGTATTCATTTATCTTTTTGTTTGTTTTGAACTTGTTTGTTTGTTTCATAGGTCTGTTATTAGAAACAGTGTTACATTTGTTACATGCTAAACAGATGTTCATTTCTGTTCTTTGTAAAACTCAGACACCTGGAGACTCTAGTTAGTGAGCTCAAGCTGGGCAAAAGAAAAAGAACTACAAGGGAAGTCTGAAAGTTAAATTGTGTTCCTTGTCACCTTCAGCTCTCTGGAGTCTTGAAAGGTTACCAGAATTGTATTTCTGGACCAGAGCATAGTGGACAATTAAATTATTGGACTAATTTTATTTTTTCAGAATTGCTTTGCGTTCCCTCGAATGCAACGCTTTCAAACTATTGTAGCTGGATCAAGGCCAGAGACTGAAACTAAAGCACATAACCTCTAGTCTTAACTGGGTGTAGGAAGCTCAGGTAAAGATTATTCTTTGAAAACAGACCTAACCACAAATGCTTGGGACACATGAACTTTTCACAGACTGTGCAAAGCTTAGTTTGCAAACTAAAGTGTGTTCAACCTATTTCCGGAATTGTCTGCAAATTTACTCCCCCACTTTCTGACTTAGCCGGCACTCTGTGTACAATAGGAACCATGCTCTACCACTTAGACCTGAGAAGTTGTTCCTGGCAAACTCAAGAGTTTGTATTTTATATTTAAGGTATGCTTAACAAGGTGTAAAATAATATAAAGGTATACTGTTTACTTCATTTCTATAAATAAATTTCCTTACGAAGTCATACTGAAGAAGCAACAATTTTAAAAAAAAACAAGGATGAACTTTCAAATCATCTTTCAGACTGATGTCAGCATGAAGTTTACTCCTTAGGAACTGCAAAGTAGACAGCTTTAAAATGTTATTATAAGTATAACCACTATCATTTGGAGCTCATTTTGGAAATGAACAGTGTGATGAACGTTTCTCAGGAATGATCATGTTTTGAAGAACTGCTATATTCAGAACTGCCAAAAGTAGCAACTTAAAAATGTGTCCACCTTTAAATTGCCATTATTACACTTGTAGTAAAACATAAGATAGTGTCTTGTATCTTATTCACAATATCTTAAAGCAAAATGAAAGGGCTCCTCACCAGCCATCCAAAGAGGAAGAAATCAGAAGCAAGTTTGCAGAAGCCCACTTCTTCAGTGTTTAAAATACATTCTAATACATTTTAGCAACATTTTGTCGATGAGGTCAGGGTAGGAGGGGGTTTTTGTTTATTTTGGGGGTTGGGTTTTTTTGTTTCGTTTGGGGTTTTTTGTTTTTGTTTTTGTTTTTTTTTTTACTCTACGGCATATTTAACACTCCCATCAGAAAGTATCACTTTCTGAAATGTACAAATGTTAAGATATCTCAGAAGGATGTCAGTAGGTTGTTAAATATAGGGATGATATTATGAAGTAACAAGCTGAGCTGGACACATCATGCCACTTAAGAGATCTGAGACTCAGCAAAGAACATGGGTCTGAAATTTAGAAAATGTGGTAGATAAGATTCTCAGCTGTTGCAAGTCCATAACTTCACTATTTTCAAGGAGTCACCTATTCACACAAATTAGGGATTTAATATTACAGATGTTCTATATAGCAATTTTAACAGTATTATAGCAGTATTATATACAGGCTTCTTTGTACCAGGTAATTTGGACTGGCAGTCTATTAATTACTGGCAGTTCAAGCAGTCTGTTAATTGTAACAGTAATCCTTAGCACCATGTAGATACTACATACCACTGTGCCCATTTCAAAATCTTAACATCTGAAAAGTGGAGATAATACCAGCACTGGCTACATGGACCAAAACTGGTGCATATGTAGTCAGCCCAATTCTTGACTCTTGTCAGACCACATTTTGGTGACCACTGTCATGCTTAGAACTGTTAACAAAAGGTTGTGCTAGGAGTTGCAGCCTCACTAAGTCATAGTAGGCCTGATTAGTCCTAAAACTGCTTTAGTTGTTGATGAGCTTTGAGCTCAGAACCTAAGTTGCTGTGTTAGAAAAACTTGCATTAACTTGGGAGTTTATTCTCATACCTCTACTTTTGCCAAGATTTTTCAGCTAAAGGTCAATTTTCCGTCCCAGTACACTAAAACAACAAAACCCTGATTTGTTTCACTGGAACTAGAGTTTGGCAATAAAATAAAGCTGATAAGATTAAGCATTTCTCCAGATGATGGCCACAAAGATAAATAAAAACAATAAATAACATAAACAGTTCAAGATTTGCTGAAGAATATGCCAAAAGAGATGATGCTACTAAAAAAAGGTTTTCCTAAGACTTCAGAAACATTGAGCAGATAGGAAAGAGTTTTTCAAAGTCATCAGTGTTAGCAATCAGCTCCCAGGGTAAAAAATAAAGTGCTCAAAGATTATATACTGTGAAGCCAATATACAGGGAAAAATTCAGGGAGATACCATGGTGAGCCATCAAATGAAGACTACCAATGACCTGCAGAGTGCATTTCTTATAGCTAAGGAGGGAAAAAATAGGAAATTATCAGGCAGGAAGTGGAACAGAAAACCAGAAGAAACAAGGAGTGAAACAGAGTACAAATGCGAGATTCATTTAAAATATAAACACTTATTGGATTGCTGAGTGTAAGCATATTTCAAACCCAAATGTCCTGACATCCTTTAAGATACTACTAACTTGAATGAGTTTCATTTCACATGTGTATAACAGTCAATGAATTACATTCAGAATGTTAATGATATTCTCCAGGATTCCATTGGAAGTATGTTGACCTAATTTTTAGGTCCCAAAACAAAAGCAGTGAAATAGTTGATATGTGTAGTGCATACTACCGGATATCAGATTACTTTCTGCATGTGATGAAGGTGGCTAGGGATAGTTAGAGACTGGTTTATCACTTTTCTTCATATTGATCTATTTCAAAGTGAAGCATTTAGAAAAAACAGAAAAGCTCTTCAGTGAGCAAATCATTCATAAGCTTCTAGTTTTTCTTTTTTTCTCATTGGAAACTGAAGAAGAATAGGAAAAAAACCCAAACCAAACTCCACCCCCCAAATCAACCAACTAACCAATCAACCAACGAACCAAAACCCTCCCCAAAAACCCAGCTAATTTGTACTTAGCTGTACTCTAATACTGGGAAATTCCAGGAAATGCATGTGAGCAAATGGAGCAAGTGAAACTTAAATTTCTGCCCATGTTGGCATTTAACTGGATATGTCACAGGTTTGTAGGTTCATGTAGTTTTCTTCCTGTAACATATGGCACTACATAATAAAACAAATATAATACAAAGAAAATATATTACAGAATAAAAAATTGTACTGTGACATTCCCAATTTTATTTTTTTTCCCCAATAGATTAATAAGCTGTTACTAAGGTAATGATCTCTACTGTCAGATTAGGAAAAGATTTAGGACTGAACTATACCATCTGTTCAATTTAAATATCATATGAGTTTTTAGTCATCTTAGTCAGAAAAAAAACAACTGGTGAGTATGCACATTAAGACAATTTCTGCAGTCAAGAAATAAGTGATATAGTATTCATGAACAGTTTGAAAAAGGAGAAAGGTAATACTACATTGACCAAAAGGATTTCAACTTTCTCCACAAATGTAGCACATATTCATTTATTTAAAAACACATTATTCATCTTCTATTTTACATGCAAAATAGAGTTTCATTTAAATTTTTGAAGGAATTAGGTTCAGTGGAACATTGTTCTAAGAAATCCACCAATTTTCCATTGCCTGCTTTCTGGATACATCACCTATTAACTCTCTGGGCTGCCAGGGTCAAAGCTATGCAGAGTCTGGGGCTCAGAAGCCAGAAACTCCAGGCTCATTGCCACAAAATCCCAGGGCTTTCCATTCCAAATACCAAATGGTACTTGGTACCACCGAATCTGGAGATCTGGAAATCCTTGTGGAAATCCAGGAGTTTGTTGGCAGTAGTGCTCAGATGCTTCAATGGTAGCTAGAAGTTTAGAGGTCCTCTCTTAAAAATCATAGATCAAAACCTAAGAATTTAGATTTTAAGGTTCTGTTTCATTAAGAACATTTCTATGCAAACCAGTTTGAATTACTGCTTAATGAAATGCTTGCCTTCCATAGTTCACTAAAAGAAAACTTAGACTTTTTTTTTTTTTTTAAATAGGACAATTCTTTTTGCCTTTTTAGAATTTTTTATTTTTCCATGCAATGAAAATTTTGTGTTCAATTATTTCTGGTCTGAACACATAAACAGATGTATAAGCAAATAATAAAGTGTGTAGCAAAATAGAGCCTTTACTACTGGTAATGTTGAATGACACCTTTAAAAAGAATAAAAAGTTCCTCAAACATTTAGCAATGAAATAATGCAATTTTATTGTACTTATAAGATAAGAGCAAGAGACTTCAGTATATGTAAATCAAATGGAAGTTTTGCTTCCTAAACCTGTAAATTTTCCTCCAAAAGTTGTTTTCAACATCGGGTCAAATCTCTTTCTTTTATTGGAACTGGCATGTAAAACTGGAGTCATCTTCTGAGGACAGACTTTGATAAACCTAAATAGCCCCTGAATTTGACATTCTAATACAGGAGGAGGAAAAATAAGAAATGTAC
Organism: Aptenodytes forsteri; assembly: GCF_000699145.1. Classification (NCBI taxonomy): domain Eukaryota; kingdom Metazoa; phylum Chordata; class Aves; order Sphenisciformes; family Spheniscidae; genus Aptenodytes; species Aptenodytes forsteri. The sequence goes on along the minus strand of NW_008795679.1, from coordinate 587,743 downwards.
TTTTTAAAATGTGTTATAGATTGATAGAGAAGCTCATGGGTGTTTCAGAGGCTTAGATACAGCTTTAGTCTTAAAGTAAGAGGTGTTTTACTTTTTAGAAATCTGCAATCAGCTCACACTTGATGGATCGATGGCATAGTATCAGAAAAGGCTGATGAAGTAACAGACAGAATTTATATAAACCTACAGTTCATTAACCAGGCAATTGTATTTTAGCTGAATTAGTGGTAGAAGGAAGCAAGGTATTAATAAATGTATGTGCTTGTGTTGCAAGCATGGTGCAACAAAAATAAAATCCAAAAATATAACACTGATTTTTTTAACTGATTCTTCACTAGGCAGGAAACCCAGGTTTTTTCTGTGATGCTGGGAAAGGAGAAATAGAATCCATCAGTCATTAAAATGGAAGTCATATAGCGCTGTAGCTGTCTGGAGATGAAATTGGATTTCTCTGTCTGGGCTCTTCAGATTCCTTTTTATTCCACAAAGCAAATTGCTTTGCCGTAACTTCATATTAAACAGGAAAGGGTTCAGCTGGCACAGGTAGTACTAAAAGCTTATTAGGAACCATACAGTGCATTTGCCACTGAACAATATGTATTGGAAGACCAGCTCTTGTAAAATGCAGAATTTGCACAATTCATTTTCCAAATCTTTTATGCAAGTTTAAGTCTGCTCATTTACAACTCCTTTATTTTCTCTGCTGTGGAATTCTTTGCACTACTCCTTTTTTATTTTTTTTTTATTTCCTGCACTTTTTACATTTTATTGACAGCTGCTATATTTTTATTGGAGGCAAAAAAGACAGTAACTACAAATGGCTGCATTTACAACAGAATTTTGCAAAAGAACTTTAAGCAAAAAAGAAAAATAACTTTACATCCATTTGATCTAATTTTCTCATGAGCTATTTCAAGACTGCTTTTTACTGTACATTTATCTAATAAACTAAAAAACTTTAGCATTATACATAACTGCACTGTCATTTTATCTATTCAAGGATAACACCAGTAATAACAATTACTACCATATACACTAATTCAAAATGCAAGATAATGTATTCAATAAGAGTCTTTAGCAGGTACAAATTTATTTACTCTTCAGTTACTTTTCTAAAATAATTTGTCTATATCTTTCTCTTTTCACATCAAAAGGCCTATCATAGTTGTTAGTCATTATTAGTTCAGTGCTCCAACTGGGCAATCTTTGAGCATATCAGTTTCAGGAGGTGATAACAAAATATTTTATTGCTTCTTAATTCAAGGTCTCAGGATGTTTCCTACAGTTCACCTATGGTACACAGGAAGAAAGGAAGAACTCCATAAAGAATTTCATTACAGATAAGCCAAATATGTGGGCCTCAAAAGATAATTCCTGTGGGGGAAGTGAATTTGTACAGGTGCTACCTTTATTCAAGAAAAGAAAGAAAAAGAGAAGGAAAAAAAAACATATTAAACATTTAGAATATTTTTTAAACATTTGATAATATGAGGTGATCTCTTGGATAATTTCTCTTCTCAGGCTCACTTTCATGATTCACTTTCTCCACAGTGATATAAAAAAAAAGAGGCAAAATCTGAATTTAAGCACCTATGTTACCTACCCTCCTGTACTTTGAATCTTGTATCCTTATCACAGTGGAGGTTCTGTCTTGAAAGTGGCATTAGCAAAAGAGCAGTAAATGTACTTGAGACTTGCTTTGTTCAAAGAAAAATTAGCATTTGAAGATTTTTTGTCCAGATAGATGCTTTCTGTTTTCTACGTTGTGAAGATAAAACAGATTACTGAATTAAAAAACAGAAATAAAAGGCAGAGCTACAGAGCTTATCTGTGAGTCATTCCCATTTCCAAAATTCATGTAATACCACATTCTACAAGAATTAAGAAATAATTAGCATTTGGTAAATTATCCATTATGATATGTGATAAAATATGCACTCTCCAAATTTAATATCGGAGAGTATTCTTTTTCACTCAGTTCTATGAATTTACTTACATTTAATAACAAAATATGTACACATGAATATCAAACTTTATGTCTGGAACTTTCTATTGTGCAACTATCATTTTTATGAAAATCATCATCATCATCATCATCATCATCATCATCATCATCATCATCATCATCATCATCATCATCATCATCATCATCATCATCATCATCATCATCATCATCATCATCATCATCATCATCATCATCATCATTCAATTTCAATTTGCTTAATCCTAAAACAAGTTGGTTGTAACAATATCTCATGATCTTTCAATACTTCATTCCTTTCTATACCTAATCATACATTTCAATATCCCTTCATGGACTACACAGTATTTTTTGCAGAGGTGATTTTAATAAAGATATTATTGTGATATTTTCTGAATGGTTATTGATAATAAATTCTTCACATGTATTAGAAACTTGAATTCAGCAAATGATAGTAATTTGATAGAGGAGAACATTGGAGATAGGGGTGGAGAGAAATAACTGGCTAAGGAATATTTTAGATATTAGGGATACTTCAAAAATGTTAATTGACCTTTATGTATATATATCTTTTCCACTTCCTTTGTCCTCCCTCTAGTTTTCCATCTGAATGCTTTTTACACTCACTTGCCTCTTGTGTAGATTCATCCCCCCTCCTCTCACCTCACTGCCCTTTTTTTTTTTTTTTTTTAAATAAATTTTACAGCTGGATAAGTTAGGGCACACAAAAAATATCCAGAGGACTCTTGAGAAAAGATTTTGGAGCTATGTTTGGTCTTTTTCTCCCTCCCTTTTTTTTTTTTTTTTAATAGATTTTACAGCTGGATAAGTTATGGCACACTTCACAAAAAAATTAGAAAAACTTTTCCGATAGATGAGTTACGTGTGAAAAACTAAGCACAACAATAAAAACATTTCACTCACATTTTAAGGTGAAAATATGATACAACCCCTAATGGATGGTGGTAGGTTAAGTGACAAGACACTCATCTGAACACACAAAGAAGGCACAGAAATAATGATGGCAGAAGCAACTCAATAACCTGCACCAGCTGCTCCCAGGCTCATCCCAAGAGCCACCGGCCCATCAAAAGCCCATTTCCACAAGCCCAGAGGAGCACAGGGGCACAGTGGTAGGAGGGGAACCCAAATTACAGACGCCTGAGGAATGGACACCCTGTCCAGGCCCCTCCCCAAACTGTCCCAGGAGAGCTTCAGTCCCAGTGTCCAGGCATGGAGCCCACCACCCTGAGTCATTGGGAGCAGCATTTTGGTTCATCTTTCGGACTAAAGGGAGGTTGCTGCCCAGGAGTGTGGGATATGTGGGACACATGGGATGCAGGGGAAGAGCAGTTTGGGATTGCTCAGGATTTATTATAGGATATTTAAGGGAGGAACCAAAGGCAAGAAAAGGGAGGGGTTTAGGTGATTTGGGGAAGAGCAAGTGTGGGAAACAGAGGGATAAGGGAATAAAAAGGTCCATTTGTGTGGAAGCAGGGCTAGAGAATAGGCTTGTCTGGCCATGCGCTGTGCCTGATAACCACAGTCTGTCCTGTCTCCTTATTTTCCAGTAAGGGACTCTTTACTGTATGTGCATGTTGTACATATGTACACACATATTCTCTTCCCCTGCTCAGCCAGAGAGGGGAGCAGGATGACACCATTGATGTTGTTGGTGTTCATGTGAATGGTCTGTGTGTCTGTATCTTATTTGTGTGGCCGGTCATGTATTTAAGTACATATGTGTGCATATATGTAAGTATATATATGTATGTATGTAAGTATATATGTGTGTGCACACGTGCGTATTTGTGCTTACTGGGAATCCATGCCCAGCCTCACTACTGGTTGGACCTGGGGAATGGAGCTGCGCCAGCATCACCTCTCATGCTTCTGGATTCAGCTGGATTCCCCTAACAGATGGAACTTAGTTTCTGCTCATGAGTATATCTATTTGTGCATAAAGTTGCTTAATTTGCCCATTCAAATGATAGTAAAAGCACATTTTGTTTACAATAGAAGGGAACTGCCATATTTTGAAAACTGATCACAAGGGCATTTTTCAGTTACTGTTTTCTGTCTTCTTAATTCAACAGGAATAAGAAAAGTATCTCAAATACAGGACACCTTGTTTGTCCTGGAGCTAAAAGTCAATGCAGTAGGTTTTGTTCATAGAGTTTTCAAATATTTTAGAGAAGGTGTGGGCTTTTTAAATTACTTCAGGTACAATAGTGTTTTGCATATTTATGGTGGGGTATATTTAATTGAAGAAATCAAATGTTATTATTGTTATAACTACTAGAGTGAATGGACTTGGAGGTAAGCATCTGATCATCCTAAAGCCCTCATTAACTTGCACATAGACATAACTGAGGAACCTCAGACTGTGGCTGCTCTTACTCTGAAGACACTTAAACTTATCACATACACACCTGGTTGCTCTGAAACTTCCCAAGATGCTTAAAGTTTTCTTCTTGTCTTAATTGATCAATAAAGTCCTATTCTTCCTACAGTATATCATCTCTCAGTAATTAAATTACAGTATTAAATTCTTATATTAATAAATAATTTCTACAGTATCCATAACATTATCCCCTGTCGTTTCTGATTCTTTTACAGACATCATATCTAGTGGGGTGGGAGAAGGGAAAAAGGAAGGTAAGCACATGTGCTCATGAGTACTGACTTAAACCATGTTTTACTGGACAGTCTGCTTGTTTCACAGATCACAAATATGTGTCAAAAAACCTTGAAGACCAAGCATATTTCAGCATAAATTTCTCTGTATCTTGCAACAGGCCTATGTTTCTGGTTTTTATTGAAGGCTAAAATAAAAAAAAAAATCCTTAAAAGATGTATATAAAAGTATACTTATAAATATGAATACAAAGTCCATATTTGGTATACTGATATCATACATACTTTGACATGTATTTTGACATATTGGTCCAGAAATCCATTCTCTAGAGACAGAAAGATTATAAAAAAGACAAGTACTTTTGTCTGCATAGAAAACTGTGAAAGTTAAACTAATGGAACCATTTTTGGTTGATTTTCAGGACAAAGAATTTCTCTGGCAGATCTAGGAGCTATTCTAAAGTTGTTTCATATCTCACAGACCCCTCTTGAGTTATTGTTGACAGTGCTTTGACAGTTCAGGACATGGTAAAGTTTTCTCCTCAGCGAATATTTTTTGTTTAAATCTTTCCATCCTTTTCTATTTGTCTGTAAGAACCCTTTGTTCCTTTATGTATGCCAGGTGTTATTATAAATAAAAAAGTCAGTAAGGTTTCTTTTTTCCTTCATCAATTTGATCTCCTTGCTATCATTCAAGAGAGAGATTTTTAAGTTGGTCTTAGACAAAGCCCATTCATGTCAATGGAATGATTGTAGCTGATTTTAATGAGGTATAGACACAGCCCATATTTAGTTGCTTTGCTCTTTCTGAGGCAGAGTAGCTTGAATCTTACAAGGAAACTTACTCTCCCAAGATTTACATTCCAGTTTTGTAGTTTAAAAGTTTGGATTAATCATAATCTTCAAATTCCTCTCAGGTTTGCTTGTTCATCATTTGCTTTTTCTATTCCTTGGCTTCTATTTCAAGGTTCAGAATTTCTTTGATCTAAAAGTGACCAGAAATAATACACAAGCTTGCAGCTTTTTAAAGAGATTGATAGAGTTGTCTCAAATAATGATAGTGAAACAATGATGGGGAATGAAGCTATGTGGGACCTGTATATAATAAGTAAAAACTTTTCTTTTAACGCAGAATAACATTATCTGCTGATGTAAGTATCCATTTTTTTACATTTATGGCATTACATAACTGCAGTAAATATAAGGTCACAGAAACCTGTTCGTTACAACTTGCAGAAATTTGCATTATAGGTATGTCAGCTGCCTGAGCTTGAGGGTATGTTGGCTAATGTAATAAATTATATTACAAAAAGGTAAACTATTACAGAAGCATAATTAATAACTTGATATATTGTTAATAAGGGACACTTTAAATGGATGCATTATTCTGCAACTTTTACTCAAACCATTCTGATAGTAGTACAGTTTATATATTTAATTTCATATGCTAATGGCTATGTGGGTGTGCAGAGTAATGAATAATATTTGAAGACATAAACATATAACTGTTTAGTCAACCATCAGTTTTATAACAAAAGTCTATTTAAGTGGGGAAAATGAGAGTAGTATTGAAAAGCACTATAAACAGTAGCATAGATGTCAGTTCAAAAATGCATCCACCCCCAGAAAGGGGACAGTTGTCTTCAAATGTGTAGTAGGCTGTTGCAGGAAATAAAGGAATTGTCTGTTCTGTCTGTCTAAGTTGCATAAAACAACAAGTAATGGTCATACAATTAAAGCAAGGAAGATTTAATTTAGGCAGTAGGAAAATGAATCTATCAGTAAAGAAATTGAACACCATAATAGATTGTCTATGGCAATTATGGAGTGTTTGAGAATATAGTAGATGTATATACATCTGCTAAGAATGATATAAGCTGATCCTGCTCAGGGGAGCAGAAGAAAGGTCTAGGTGACCCCTTCAGGTCCCTTACAGCTCTACCTACTCTGATCTGATGTGCTCTACTGAACAGGTGATTTGCCTGTAACTTCTACGTAACTAAATGTTAACTGATTTGTAAGTTGGACCATTTGACTTGATAACTTAAACAGTGATGCCAATATAAAGTTAACATGAAGTTTCCAGCAGTCTAAGAAATAGGATTGTTAGTCAATGGAAACTGTAATGTGAATGGTGTTTTCTTTTTAAATAGAAGTCTTGTATCTCCTTGAAACACTCAGAAAATGACAAAGCTCTGTATGTAGCAGACATAACATATCCTTTCTTGGAAAACATTGAAGGAGAACACGTAAGATTAGTGTCACTCTGATTTAATGTTGAAATATACGTTATTTTCAAGTGTGTTACTTCACTGGTTCAAAATGTTAGGTAAATACCAGAAATACTATCTTCTTTCTTATAAGTTCTTTGGATTTTTGTCAGACTATGAAAGTGTTTAACACATTTTGACAGTCTCTGTACAGAAAAAAATGTCATTGCATACAAAAAAATTGAAGAAAAGTTCTCAAAGTAGGTACAAGGTGCCTCATCTGTAGGACCCAAAATTAAGAGCTTTAAAGAAATTAATTATCTTTCCACAAACTTTTAAGGTTAAAAGCATTACTATTTCTCTTATAAAGAATTTTCTAACTTGTTTACTACTTACTATTTTCTTTCATTTTTTAACAGATATCTGATGTATCACTGATTGCAGGCAGTTCTTCAAGAGAGTATTTTTTCTACTGAAAACAAGTTTTTATGCTCTTTTTAAGCTGTGAAAAGACATATAATTCCCATAATTTTAAATTTAGGAAAATTTAGATTTTATGCCACTAAGATATCTTGCAAATACACACTGATTTCACTCGTGTTTAACTAATAGGTTGTTAGATTAATTCAGTTGCAAAAATGAAAACATATTTTGATACTATGTAATAAATTATCTTTTTGTCAGAAATCAGTTGTAGTGTTGAAATTCTTGTCATTTTTTTATTCTAAAGTATGTTTTAAAATGTCTAATGCTGAAGATTTATACAAGAAGTAAGTATTTGAATATTTTTTGGTTAAATTTTTTAAACAGATAATAGTCATCCACTTAAAAGTATTTTACATTAGCTTTTTGATTTTTGAAAATTTCTACTGAGCAGATAGTAAGAAACAAAAAATATATATTTTTTTTCCTTCCTACAAGCTATGATCCAGCTCTGTCCAGCCCATATCTGACCTAATGCAAGACTGTAAGAAGAAAGACTTCATATTTTTTATCTTCTATCATATTTCAGCACTATAATTAACAGCCCCACTATCCATCATCTGCAGTCTTTATTTTGATTTCAGGTTTTCTTTCAGTTTATTAATTATCATACTGAATAAGACTGAGGTAAGAACTGCTCTCAGAAAAACATATGAAGAAAGTCTCCAATTGGTTGATATTTCCCAGTGAGGTGTTATCCTTTGCAGCCTGTCACTATTTCAACCTCTAATCCACTTTCATGTGTCCCAGTTTTATTTTCTTTAGCCCTTGTTTTTCTTTTTAACCCAATTATCATCCTGTAATAAATTAAATACCTTAGAGAAGTTGAACAACATTGCTAAAATGATCTTACCTTTATCAGCTGGCATTGCAATCTCATCAAAGAACAGCACCATTTTTTTTAAAGACTCATTTCCATGGGGTACAAGATGCCCTAACGATTCCAGCTGGAGTGAGCATGTTTACATCGTTCCTGCCAAAAAAACAGGCAATCAACAACACATCACTGGAACAGGCCATACAGCAGAAATGTGCTCAGCTGCTGCTTCCTACTGACTTCCCCCTGCTTAGGGCATCCCACAGCCAAAGCCAACCAGCATGAAAATAATTAGATGTGAATATGTGATGGGCCCCATGAGAAAGCTAGAGAAGTGACACGAGCCCTACTCAAAAGTCACCTGGGGTGATAGAAAGAATCTGTTGGTTGAAGAAAAGCTGATGGGCCACTAAGTTTCAGTATTAAAGACAATGTATAATGTAGCTTTATACCATCTGGACGTTCATCTCTACATTTTCTGAACGAATAAGGTCTAAATAAAGCTAAACTTTCTATTCCACACAGAGTTGAAGAAAGTGTCATACTGAAAAACAAAGGCTTTACTGTATTTCACAGTAAATGTAAGTCACATATTCTTACACCAAATCTGTCATGACACCAGCAGTGTAACTGTTTAGCTGCAATCATTGAGAATATAAGTGCAGAATAACTGTAGGGAGAGATAATATCTCCTATTAGACCAGAACATATAGCTAGAGGAAACAGACACACAAACAAGACACATAAACCTTTCTGCTGAATGAAGTGTAGTCAATGAAAAAATGCGTGTTGGAACATACTGAGCGACTTCTGCTGCCAGCACCCCAGCGTATGAGGAATGGGCTGGGACCAGTGAAAGTCCGCTGGCATGAAGTCAGAACATGGCGGAGGTGTTTGCTCTGATCTACAGACAGGAAAGTGCTTCCAGTGTCTGTGTTTATGTGTGGGCTGTATGTAAGATACTATGCAACTGTGAGACTACAACCTGATACTACTTTTTCTATTTTCTATTTACATTAAAAGTTGATAGGAGAAAATTATTCCCTATATATCAAGGTGTAGGAAAATTTAGATTTTAGGCCACTAAGATATCTTGCAAATACACACTGATTTCACTCGTGTTTAACTAATAGGTTGTTAGATTAATTCAGTTGCAAAAATGAAAACATATTTTGATACTATGTAATAAATTATCTTTTTGTCAGAAATCAGTTGTAGTGTTGAAATTCTTGTCATTTTTTTATTCTAAAGTATGTTTTAAAATGTCTAATGCTGAAGATTTATACAAGAAGTAAGTATTTGAATATTTTTTGGTTAAATTTTTTAAACAGATAATAGTCATCCACTTAAAAGTATTTTACATTAGCTTTTTGATTTTTGAAAATTTCTACTGAGCAGATAGTAAGAAACAAAAAATATATTTTTTTTTTCCTTCCTACAAGCTATGATCCAGCTCTGTCCAGCCCATATCTGACCTAATGCAAGACTGTAAGAAGAAAGACTTCATATTTTTTATCTTCTATCATATTTCAGCACTATAATTAACAGCCCCACTATCCATCATCTGCAGTCTTTATTTTGATTTCAGGTTTTCTTTCAGTTTATTAATTATCATACTGAATAAGACTGAGGTAAGAACTGCTCTCAGAAAAACATATGAAGAAAGTCTCCAATTGGTTGATATTTCCCAGTGAGGTGTTATCCTTTGCAGCCTGTCACTATTTCAACCTCTAATCCACTTTCATGTGTCCCAGTTTTATTTTCTTTAGCCCTTGTTTTTCTTTTTAACCCAATTATCATCCTGTAATAAATTAAATACCTTAGAGAAGTTGAACAACATTGCTAAAATGATCTTACCTTTATCAGCTGGCGTTGCAATCTCATCAAAGAACAGCACCATTTTTTTTAAAGACTCATTTCCATGGGGTACAAGATGCCCTAACGATTCCAGCTGGAGTGAGCATGTTTACATCGTTCCTGCCAAAAAAACAGGCAATCAACAACACATCACTGGAACAGGCCATACAGCAGAAATGTGCTCAGCTGCTGCTTCCTACTGACTTCCCCCTGCTTAGGGCATCCCACAGCCAAAGCCAACCAGCATGAAAATAATTAGATGTGAATATGTGACGGGCCCCATGAGAAAGCTAGAGAAGTGGCACGAGCCCTACTCAAAAGTCACCTGGGGTGATAGAAAGAATCTGTTGGTTGAAGAAAAGCTGATGGGCCACTAAGTTTCAGTATTAAAGACAATGTATAATGTAGCTTTATACCATCTGGACGTTCATCTCTACATTTTCTGAACGAATAAGGTCTAAATAAAGCTAAACTTTCTATTCCACACAGAGTTGAAGAAAGTGTCATACTGAAAAACAAAGGCTTTACTGTATTTCACAGTAAATGTAAGTCACATATTCTTACACCAAATCTGTCATGACACCAGCAGTGTAACTGTTTAGCTGCAATCATTGAGAATATAAGTGCAGAATAACTGTAGGGAGAGATAATATCTCCTATTAGACCAGAACATATAGCTAGAGGAAACAGACACACAAACAAGACACATAAACCTTTCTGCTGAATGAAGTGTAGTCAATGAAAAAATGCGTGTTGGAACATACTGAGCGACTTCTGCTGCCAGCACCCCAGCGTATGAGGAATGGGCTGGGACCAGTGAAAGTCCGCTGGCATGAAGTCAGAACATGGCGGAGGTGTTTGCTCTGATCTACAGACAGGAAAGTGCTTCCAGTGTCTGTGTTTATGTGTGGGCTGTATGTAAGATACTATGCAACTGTGAGACTACAACCTGATACTACTTTTTCTATTTTCTATTTACATTAAAAGTTGATAGGAGAAAATTATTCCCTATATATCAAGGTGGAAAAAACTATCAGTAGTAGTAGCGCCAATGATATAATAATATATTTTTTTTCTGTGGATGTAATAGGTAGATAAACCACAGTCATTCAACATGCATCTCACATCTCTGCTCCACTGTCTTTCCTAGTTTTATAGATCCCTCTGGATAGAAGGTCATTGCTGTCAGTAGCCATGTGTATGGCAGTCAGTCATGGAGAATATAGAAACATCTGTATGTGAGAGTCAAAAACCAGCTGAAACACCAGGTCAAACAAGAGCCATCTTCTTTCGGAATCCTGTTCATGTCATGAGGAATTAAAGTACTATCCAAAACCTTTGGTACAAAACACAGTACACTGTCTTTATGCCATTATGATAAGGAAATCCCATGGAGGCACTGAGCTGCTACAGTGTCTCTCCTTTGCTATGCCGATGGACATGTTACAGGAGCGTAGCTCCTGACGGAAACCTCTGTTGATGGGAGCCTCTCGTATCACTGCTCCATCTTGTCTAGCTGGTAAACTGGGTTTTCAAGTACATTTCAAAGAGTGCCCATGGCTTTGGATAGAGGCCTATTTGGCAAGGGATTTATGCAGATACAATTCAAAGTGAAAAAATATCAGCTCTTTGAGGTCATTGCCAGCTGGCTCAACTGGTAACAACCTCAAGGTCATGTGAGGAAACAGCCTGGAGCCAGGTGGATTGAGATCAGAACGGCACAAAAGCCATCTTACACATCCCTTCCTAAGCTGCAGTTTGTGGACCTAGGCAAAATGTAGCTGACAGCTAAGAAATGCATAGATTTCTTACCAGCCTAGCCAAATTGAGGCCACTTTTTGGGAGGGCTATAAGAATCCCATTGCAGTTTTATTGACATAATTTACAAGGTGCCTGCGTGGCAAGTGCAGCCAAAGGATGATGATTCAGCTTGTGACAGATGTGAGTGTCCTGGAAACACAGAGATGTTCCAGCTAAAAGGGCACATGGAATGTTCCTGTCATATGTTTCATGAAACAAAATGTCTCTGTGTTCTGCTTCAGTGGTGGGTAAATGAGGAAAAGAAAGTGGGAAGGCTGGGAAAGAGAAATGAAGCTCTGTGAAGGTGCTAAAACGAAGTCTTAGGCAAAGAAACCTGGGAGTCCTTGTTGCCGTTCTTGCTCTTTTCTCAACACACTTACATACCACCTTTCCCCAGGAAAACTGTTTATCCTAATTTCAACAAGTTAATGAAAATCCTAACCAAAGAGCTGGTACTGGAGAAGGAAAGCAGACTGTCAGAGTATCAGTGGGGATTCCAGTATACTACCTATTTTCTTCCTGGCTGAACAGGTGTTGCTCTTCCCAAGAGAGTGAACTAAAGTCTGTGCTAAATGCTCTGCCAAAGTGATTTTACTGAATTATAAAGGTTCAATAATGCTAAGTTCTGCCCTGGAGGAAGAGTAGTTAATTTACTCAACTAATTGTTAACAATTGTTCTAGAGTCTGTCCACCTTTCAAAGACATAGGTAAGTAAGCGTATGGATGAAGCATAGACAAGACTTTTTGTGAGATTTACAGTAAGATTAACTGGTGTATTAGCTATTTTGGAAAAAAAATCTACCACTGGACAAAACTGTAGAGTATTTGAATCTCCATGGTAAGTATTATGGTACGGTACTACTGCCTGCCTCTGTGCATCCTGTGGTAAACGGTCAAGTTATCAATCATGTAGCTGATGTGTTAATTCCATACTATCTCCACTCCTTTCTTGGCCACAGCTTCTTTATACACTTCATTTTTCTCCACACGCCAAAACTTCAGCAACTTTTCTGAAAAGATCAGGCATGCAATTGTGTCACCTTTTCAAAAATCCATCATTCTCTATGAACTAAAAAAATTGAGGTGGAAACCAAATCAAATGTATTTAGTATTAAAATAAATAATACTGTGATACCATATCACTCTGTGCAATACAATTGATAATTTTAAGTCCAGAAAAACACTCAGATTTTATTGTATTTTAAAGTTCTGTGGAAATTCTACTAAAGCCCTCTCAGACACAGAAACCATGCCACTGCAGAATGTGGGCTGATGTATTAGGCGATGCCAGGCTGTGTTATCCTTGAGGCTCACAGCAGTGCTGAGTTTGAAGCACTGATTTGGATAAAACATTTTTTTTTAATACAATAAAAGAAGAAAAATAGTTTCAAACTTATGTGGAGTGCTAAGTAAGAGGGTTTTATGCACCATTGGCAGGACACTTCATACTTTTTTTTTTCCTGCAAAATAATTGTATCAGAAAATATCCATCTTTTAATGTAATTTATTACCTGCTAACAGAAGTGGAATATTTGTGAAAGGATGACAAAGCATCAGTCAAACAGATCTTTCTGATATGCAAATGAATATGAATATGTGTTAGAAATAAGTACGCATTGTGGTAAGAAAAATAATAAGCAGCATTTTTAGCTGATTAAAACTTGAAAGAACAATGAGCTGAATTAAATTTATGTTAGTGGTTTGAACTTCAAAGAGCTTATGGTGAGTATGAACTGTTTTATGGCCTACTAATTAACAAGAACTGAGAGTCAAAAGGTATCATTGTTCTCAGAGTAATCCTGTTGGGCAACTTTCAATTAACTAAGCCTTGCAAATGTGCTTTTCTAATTGATAGTGGGTAGGCTGAATCTTGTATGAGTCATTATTTTTAACTGATATTGGCTAGGAGTAAAGCAAATTATGGAGTGTTCAACAGAAATGATAAAAATATGTCTTTTGCACAGGGGAACAATAGATTCAAAGACAAAGATATCTAATTTGACTGAACTTTTTAGAGTATAACCTGATAAAATATTTAAAACAGCTATAATTTAGATAGCATTAGAGCTACCCAAAAATTTTTGAAGGAACAAATTTTATGAGGTCCAGTGATCCTGGAAAAAAAATAAAAAAGATTTGAGAACTATCAGCAAGGAAGGATGCCAACAGTATTTATAGCTGACCTGAGTGAGAGCAGCAGTCCATAAGGATAGATGAGCATCACACCAGGAAAGAGGAAGGACAGCAGATCGTGTTGCTCACTGTTAAACATGGGATATTGACCAGAAGAATCTGAACATTACACCCCATCAGCTATGCAGTTACACAGAATGCAGCAAAAAGGTTTTGTTTGTGTGCGTTTATAAAATTGACAACTGTTCTTTACAGACTTTTTTCCCCCCAAGGATGGAAACAAACAGCTAAAAGATTTTCCAGCACCCTAAAACACACCATGTTTATAGCCTTCTTTTAATAAAGATATCTGGTGATTTGAATACTAGTCAGCTGGAAAACTTTCTCCCTAATTCAAACCTGTATCTACCAGTGAGAGTGAGCATCCAGGCTGGTATCACAGATCATACAAAGGAATGTCTTGCCAGTGCCTAGGTCTACTGTTCAAGTCCTTTTGTGCTGGCCTTTCTTATATTTTAGAAGATTTTTTGTTGACTTGTGTGAGGTCAGTTTTCCAAAACACTTTTGACATTCAATATAAGGACACTATCCAAATGTCAGTCATAATACCTTCAGCAGATAACTGAAATATTAATCTAACTGGAGAGCTACTAATTGGCAGAGGGTGTTCACTCCTTGCAGAAATTAGTCCCAAGCAAGATAATCTGGTGACCAGACCTCTGGAAATTCATAGACAAGATATAGTTGAAATAAAATATAGAGTGACTGTTTTGAAACCATTCAAACCTCAGGATCGTGGAGGTAAAATGCAAGATTTTCCTGTTCGCTGATTAAGAACTTTCACCAGTTTAAACCTATCCCAATTTAGAGAAGTATACATCACACTGCGCATGCTAATGAGAGAGTAACTCAGGTTTTCAGGTTAGTATTTGCATCACCACTTTGACAGTGACATACTTTTAATTGAACCCACTCTGCTCAGTGGTTGCCTACTCACATGAAAGAGAAACATGAATAGAAATCTTTACATATAAGATATACTATGCAATTGAATCAAATGTCTTTGTTTATTGTATTCCTCGTTCTGGTGTTTCATTTAAAGTTTGGATTTAAATGACTTAGGATAAAAATGCAAAAAATTCAATTGCCAAGATTTAATGTCAGGCTGAAATGGTCTATTCAAAATGGATATTTTTTTACTAGTTTTGAAATTAGTAAATTCTTTTTCAGAACCAGCAAGAGAAACTCATTGATTCAGAGTGATTAATGCAGAATGTTCAGACAACCCATGTTCTCGGATTGAAGTCTTTTTCCTTTTTAATTCCCCTTGTCCCTCCTGGTGGCTGGTAACACTGGTAACATCCTTGCCACTAGTTTGCACAGCCTTTATATATTTTCCGATTACTCCTCCCCATAACCTGAAATACAGGGTCTGTGTCCATGTCTTGCACCACAATGTTTTTAAAATCAGACCGTTTTATTTTTATATACATTTCTAAAAATTTCTCCAGTAAAGTCGTTTAATCCAGATGAGATGGACAGATGAACATGTTATACAGTAGTAGCAAATATCTTGGTATCATTCAGGCTTTTCAAAAGTCAGAAATCAAAGTCAGGGAGTGCAAAGGTAGAGCACTGTTTGTGCTGTTGCACAAAACCACCAGAGTATCTTCTGGTGGCACTAAGAAACTCAGTTTCAAAGATGCCAACCCTAAAACTGCATTCTTTTACTCTCACTATAGTGTTGGTAATCCAGGTTGTAACTATTGCAGAATTATAAACAACTTTGAACTCTTACTGAGTTTGAGCCCTTGAAAGACCTACATTTTCAAAAGACAAAGAGATAAAGTTTCCATTAGCCAGTCGAACTTTTGAGCTTTCAAAGTAAGAAAACAAGGCTTGAGCTCAAATTTGGTCTACAATCACAATCTTTATATGCAAACTCTTTTTTTCAGTCTGGTGTGGAAATATGTGCAGATAAAAAAAACCCAACCATCCTGTGACTATGCAGGAGAACTGTAGATACTAGGCTTCTGTTAGTTTTTACATCACAATCTTGATTTTTCTTTCATGAGTTAACATATCTAGTATATTTCATTTTTTTAAAAGATACAAATGGCCTGTAATTTCTTGACTCAGAGCATACTAGAATCAATGACAGTTTAAAATAAAAGGAGGTGATTTCTCATTTGCTCACTCATTAATAAATACATTGACTACATCAGCTGATAATTTCTAAAAATATCTAGATGAGATATAGATTCCTTATTAAGGTGGGAATTTAAAAAAAGTTGAAGGTTCATCTCATCCATAGTAGAATTCTAGATTCCAAATCATCCTTTGATTCAGAAAAATTTGGACATGAGTTCTGCTTTGGGTGGACTATAAATACAGTGAGTCCTGTCAAATCAGAAAGTTCAAAATGAGTGGCAAAAAACCCTACTCAGAACCAACAACTCCATTTTTATTTAAAAAATGTTTATAATATTTTTGAAACTAGGGAGACGGTGCTGTTACCTTTTGAGTTTGAAGTGTTCTATGATGATGAATGATTAAAAAAAAAACGCATGGGATCTCTAGAGGTTTCTGAGCAGCTTATGGCTTTATTGAAATAAAAAAGTTTTTAATCTATAATTCTAGCTTTGAACATTTTTTCTTTACTTTATTGCTTTCATTTTAGTTCCATTTGGCATGTGGAATTGACAGAACATCTATCAGGTGACCAAGTGATTGACGAATAATTTTTAGATACTATTATAAGAGAACTGGTACTAAAAAGAGCTCATCTGAGAACATCATGTAATAATGACAGAATTTACTGATAACTATGGATATTACTTAAACACTTCACATTTATGCAGTAAAGTTATGCAGTATTATGCAGGAACAGATAATGTTATGGATATTTGGACAAGACAAATTAATACAAAACATTTTTTTGAAGGGAAAGGGCTCCTGTCAACAAAATTATCTTTGTATTGTTTGTGAGAGGAGTATAATATACTTCATAAATTTTTTAAACCAGAATCTGTTTTCCCTTAGTTCGTTAAAAGAGCAAAGCAATGTCAGACTTCTTCCTAGAATATCCATTTTCCACCACATGCAAATCAGCCCTGGCATTGCTTTTTTTTTGCTAGGGACTTACACTGAATTATTTAAGGAATGGGCCTATGTTTCATGAACTGAATATTTTCCCCAGACTCATTTGCTTCCTTTTCCTTACTTTATGATCCACACCTACTCTATGTCTTCAAATAGCAGACAGAAACAGATCTGTTGTACATTTCTTCATGTTCATATCCATGCAAATATAACCTGTATAGTGGCATTTTACTTGGACTATCTTTTTTCACAATGGTAGCTGGCACTGATTTCTACAGAAGAAGTAGGCCACCAGATTAGCAAAGTTTCTATTGTACATCTGTTTAATGAAGCCTGTTCAGAAACGAGAGGGGAATTTCTTATCATGCCTGCTGTTGTTAAATACTTATCCCAGGTATAATCTTCAGTGGAAAGTCTTCATTTCTCATAACCAAGAACATCAAAAACTTGAATATCAGTCTCAGTAATTAGCTAAGAAAATGGCAGAATGTATTTACTCAGATGTTACTATACACAAGACAGCTGAGAGGGCCCTCTGCACTTCCAGCGCATCACTCCTCTCCCTCCTTGCTCTGGCTCCTGTGTGATCCTTTACTGAAATCAGCAACTCAGCATGCCATAAAAATAGCAATGATGGCCGAATTGATTTTCTATTCAGAGATGTAAATCAGCTCACTGAAAGTCCAACAAACACTGGGTCCAGCCCAAGGGAGGTGGCAGGAATATGTATCTGGAGGCAAGAAAGGGAGTCAGCAAAAAGGGATCTGGTCAGGCAAGACTTCTTTTGGCAGTGGTGAACTGCCAAAGATTGTTGCAACTGTGGTATGTAATCTGGCCTTTACACGGAAATACAGTTTTCTGGCTGTAAGTGGTAGAACAGCAGTTGCAATTATGAATGCTGTTTCTGGTTCAAAGTCTTAAGCAGGCTGGGATCTAAGAGATGGTCAAAGGTGCAAAACATTGGTGATTCTCCACCTCATTTCTAGTTGATTCAATGAAAGCATTTAGTGATATCTTCCTTCCTTCCTTTTTTAGTCACCCTGCCCTTCTGCATTTCCATTTGCTTGAGAAACTGCCAGATGCAATGTCTGTCTTCATTTTTATAGTCCTAGGATAAACATGATTCATGCTCACTCTTTTCCCTTCCCATCACATATCTTTTAACAGACCCTTGATCTATTCAAGGTCTCCTATGACCTTTTATTTCTCCTATTTTTTACCTGTTTCTGTCAGTCACTAAGATTTGTATTGTTAGAAATCTGATCACCAGAAATCTTCTCTCCCCTGCTTCTGGACCACTGCCTTTTACATTCCTTAACTATAATTAATGGGAAGAGAACTTCTTAATTTTGGGCCACATTTTCTCTTTCTTTGGCATTGTCCATTTTGTTGCTTTCTTAGTGGCAGTCTCAAAAGCTCACTTTCAACTGTTTTTCTCCTTCCAATATACAAATCAAAACAGTAAACGTTTTCTCAAATAAAATAAAATAAACTGTGAGAATCCATGATTTTTCAAGGTTTTTTATATTTAACAAAACACTAAATCTTGAACAAAAGCATTTTGTTTCACTTAGTGCTCATCAGTCAGGGAAAGTGCATATTACAGGATATGGTAAAAGATAATTTTTTTCTTCACTCCCATTTCTTTGGTCTGTGTGTACAATATATACATTGCACAAGTATAATAACCTTGTATCTGAGACGATTAGGACTGCGACAAGCATATGAAATATTCCTTAGGTGTCCACAAAGTCTTACCACAATATTCAGCCTCTGAATTATGACTACCCAATACTAGACATTTGCACCATAGATTAAGAATCACACAGTTTGTTCTTCTGTTCAACAGCAACAATAACTGACAGAAACTACATTAGGTATGTTTGAAAACCATTTAAACAAAATCCTCTTAATCCATATCTTTTTTCCTAAAATCATGTCTTTGTGGATGGGAGGATATAATACTTACAGATATAATGCATCAAAAAAAAAATGCTCTGTTTAAGATGTCAGATATATAAATTACTGTAAACAGATGTGCTAGCTGGGACTGCTATTTGTAGTGTTGAACCTGGACTTTATATACCAAAGGTCCTCTGACTGTTCAGGACAATATTGTTCAAAAATTATATATTCCAAAGTCTACACTTCAGTGAGTTTGTCTGTGCAGTGAAATAGACATGCTAAATAAGATGGCCAATCAGTAGCAAGAAAAACTGGCTCAAGTGAGTTTGAGTGTATCTAAGCAAAGATAAAAAGGGAGGCACTCTAAACCTTCAGATGGATGTTATTAAAAAACAAAAAAAAATGGAAAAGGTTAACTTTTAACAGAAAAGGTCTAAAATATTTTTGGAACACAATCTGTGGCAGAATGTTTACTAGTAAATGGTGAGAATTATAACTCAAAGGAAATTCTGGTGACCCTGAAAATTTCAAATTAATAGTATCACCAAACATTGACAAGGTGTCTGGCAAATTAGCAGGAAAAGAGCAGCAGCAACGGTGATTTATAATAGAGATTTTGTCCATAAGACAATCATATCTATTGTTTGTGTATATGGTATTTGTAGATATAATTTTCTCACTTAGTCAACAGAATCTTCATTGCATTAAACAGAAACATTAGCAATGAATTATTGCAGGGAAGAAACTGAAAAGACATAGAATTTTATTATGCACACTTTGCTCTATATATTTATTTTATTATGCACAAAAAATACTAAAGGATGACATAAATTATATTATTAAACTACTGACTGTTTGCTAGTCACTGGAATAAATTCCTGGAAAGGCCAGTGTTAGTTAATTTCTCGATGTGGAAAGAGCCAATTTTGAAGAGCCTAAGGAAGAAGAGTGAAGTACACATCCTTTAATACTTTGTCATCAAAGTTACATCCATTTGTGTAGCAATGATTCTTAACATTGCATTCCCTTAGCCCCAGTATGAAGATACCTCTCCTTTTTTTCTCATTTACAGAATGAATATGAAGGATGTACATAGTCCCACATAAAGAAACCAATTATACCATAGTTTCTTAATGTGCTGGCTTCAGCAACGGAGAAAAGTAGAGAAATTCTGGACCCTTCCCTTCATTCTGGCCACTGATTTCCACATCTGCTTTACATCCCATGAAGGCTGTTTGTATAGCTGTTTAAAGTAGATCGCTGAAATGATCTGGATTAAAAGCAGTCCTAAGGGATAGTTAGTTTATAATGGAAATGCTATAGCATCCGGATAGTTTGTAATGTAAGGATTTAAAATTTGTGCATAGTTTTCCTAAATCGCTACATCAATCTTCTACTCTTTCTGATTTTTCTAAGTATTCAGTTGGCCACTTCCTAACTGTGCATTAGAATATGGTGTTCTGGCTTCAGTGGAAGAGCATCATAGTGTAGAAATCTTTCCCCAAAAGCAGCAGTAGGTTAGCTCAAAGACTTCTTGCAGTTAAACTTTCAAGCACTTTTTTACTATTTTTCCACAACTACAAGTCTTCCTTCTCTCTGCAGGAGAAAGAGAGTGAGATGGGTGGGTTTCATGGGGTTAAGGTGTAAGAATTTACATCCTCTATTTCTTTTTCAAAGAGTTTCCACCACCCTAACACATGAATTTTTATTATTTCACTATCTTACACACAGACGATCTACTGACTTGTGTGTAGCACAAGGAAAGGAGTATGCAAACTTTTTTGTGCAGGTAGTTGGGCCAATCCATTTCACAAGTCTGGCACTAAAGATAATGCTGGTCTTCTGGCTGCCCTAGAAGGTGTTCCTCAATGTTAACAATAGCGGGATAGCACACTGACAAAGTGCAGCGCATCTACCAGTGCACCATAGCTCACAGGCTCAGTTCTGCTGAAATTCCTGAAAACTCTGCCTTATAGTCTTGTCTACTTGGGTGGCTACATGGCTCTAACAATTTGCACAAATATTTTGTTTGTTCATTCAGTCTGCATAAAGAAACTCATTATTACACCCTTTCAAACTGAGAAATACAGTTATCTTGTTTACACAGCTGCCAAAGCTAATTCCCTACTGACCTTATTCCCCCTTCTCTTGCAATGTACTCTGCTATAGTGTAACTTCAGGATAAACCAAGTCCTAATGCTCCTTTTTAGGAGTTCTGGTTACGTTTCTTCTTGTTCTTTTAAAAACAAAGATGAATACAGCACCTAAAGAACATAGGAAAAAATTAACTAGTAAGAAGCTTTGGCTTTGTGTGTGTTTTTGTGTGTGTGTAGTCACTCTTCTTAAATGTCTGAAAGGATGATCTTTAATTTCTCATTAAATCAAAATGAACTGGAAATATAGAATAGAGAGAGTTTGATAAGAAACATGAGAAGCACTGAAATGAAAGTAAAATTCTAGGTATTTCAAATTTCAGCAAATATTGGTACTGGTCATATTATAGCTAAATGATTTTTCCTATCTAATGAAAGGATATTGACAAGATTAGCATGGAACTCAGCCGCTTTAATTTTTCATAATTTCTAATCTGTTGTCTGTTATCCAATAAGCATGACACAGATGGTTAACCTAAGTTCAGCAATGTCAAAGGAAGAATTTCTATTTGAAATGAATGAAAGCGTGATAAGAATTTTAGTCCTTCATAGTGATTAACTATTTTGACTTATTTTGATTTTATGAAGTCTACTGTAATTAAACTAATTTTCTAATTTCAAATGAGTTGTGAACCTCCATGGGAATTAAATTGATTTTGCCTTTTACTTTAAGCTATATCACTTATTTCAGCTGGTAACATCACTTTTGTCAGCATTAATTGCATCCGACACATGAACACTGGCATATACTATTATTCCATCTCTGTGTTAAAGCGTGCAAAAAATACCTAAAATGTTCAAGCAGTAATCACATATTTTACACATTAAAAGTGTTGATACTTAAATAGCTTTGAACTGATTGTACTGGGTCTGGCTGGGATAGAGTTAACATTCTTCACAGCAGCCCGTATGGTGCTGTGCTTTGCATTTGTGACTGAAACAGTGCTGGTAACACACCAATGTTTTGGCTATTGGTGAACAGTGCTTGCACAGACTCCAGGCTTTCTTTTTCTAACTCTGTGCACATGCACCCCTACCCCTGGCCAGTAAGTGGGGGGGCGGAGGCAAGACACAGCCAGGAAAGCTGATCCAAGCTGGCCAAAGCTTGGCATATAATGTCACGCAGATTAAAGCGATAAAACTGGGATAGAGGAAGAGAAAGAGGGGGTTTGCCTTCCAAAGAGGCTGTTGCTTGGAGACTGGCTGGGCATAGGTCTGTTTGTAGGAGGTGGTGAGTGATTGCCTTTGCATCACTTGTCCTTTTTCCTCTTTCCTTTACTTAGTAAATGGTCTTTATCTCAATCAGTGAGCTTTCTCACTTTTGCTGTTCCTGTTCTTTCCCCCATCCCATGGGAGGTAGGGGAAAGTTGGGGAGTGAGTGAGAGGCTTTCTGGGTGTTTAGCTGCTGGCCCAGGTAAACCCACCGCACTGATCTATATTTGATTCTGTGTTACTTTTGTCAGTCTAATCAGTCATATTAAAACTAAATTAATATACAAAATACTTGCACAATGGAAACAACGAGATACATTCTTAAAGATCTATCAAGTAAATATTCTAATGCTCACTTCGAAATAAAGTTCTGCCCATTACAATACTCAGAACTGTTCTGGTTTTAGCAAGAACAAAGCAAGAGATAAATCAGTCTCATCTCTTGAAAATAGCTCCTCTTTTAACAAGGTCTTTATAACCTCTAGATAATCTCATTTGTTTACATGAAATACCTACCTCAATATAAAGATAAAAATGTGCAGTGGAATAGGTATTTTTACATTACTTAAGTCCTAATGTTGTCAGGCATTTGCTTTGCAAGTATTATAAAGCACTGGTGTCAACCTACTGTGATTTCACTAATGTCTTAGCAGACTACTTAATTCTAAACACCCTATTACTTTATCTATACGTTTGGCATCTTTGGGGATCATACCAGTGTAATATAACGCAATAGAAAAAAAAGTATTTAAAATATATCACAAATTAGTTTCTACAATTTTAATTTCTACCATTACTCGACTAACAGAAATCATATAACTTAATTTACAGGTTAACCCAGAAAATATACAGGTTCTATACTTATTCACGCTATACCAAATATATTAGAAAAACTAAGACAAATAAAAATTTTTGCTAGATCTTTCTGTTGTTTTATTTAAATGCAAGCTTTAAGATAAATAACAAACAACCAATAACACTTCAGAGAGGTTTCCTTGATTGAATTAATTTAAAACCTCCTATGTTAATGCTCACTACTAATGTTGAGCTGATAAGCCCAAACCAATATTCATAATGTTGAAATCTCAAAAAAACATTTTCAATAGCATATTCACTAACATGTTGACTCTTTTCTATACTGAACAGAATTATCAGAAATAAACTGCCTTTTGGAATCTGTGTAGCCTAAGTCTTTGAAAGGACTAGGAAATATTATGATTGCTTTATGAATTCTTTTTAAAAATCCAAATAAATTATGATATTTCTAGATAAGCCTGGAAACACGAGTCATATACTCAAAAGGGTCACTATTATATTCATGGAAGGCCAAGAAACTGTATCAGAAAGGCAGGACTAATAAGGATTTCCAGTCCTCCAATCCTTTGGCAGCTTTCAGATTAGATATTAATTTTTTCTTGCTGACCTCTTATTCTGGCTTGAGACCCAGCTATGACTTTTCCAAAAACCTATTTAATGCAGGAAAGAAAGTGAAGGACATTTATAGATTGGCAAGATCATGAATCTTGTGTGAATCAGTCACACAAAAATACCTCTGGACTATCACTCTTGCTAGCCTCTCAGGTTGACAAAGAAAGGAGTGGTTTATAACCCATTTATAAGGTTTCTTTTAAAAACAGTAAAGACAAGACAGGCACTCAGAGCTCCTCAGTAACTCTAGGACAACTAAAACTGAAATCATATAGAAATTGTTTGTTGTGTCTGAGCAGGATCCAGAATGATCTCGCATGCTTTTCAGCGTTATGAGATGTACAAAGCCTGGTCACTGCTAGGATATGCAACATACATTACATCTTGATTAATTAACATACATTTAACCAGAATTACTTCAAAAACAACTAGATACTGTTGCATGTAAATTTAATATATTGCTCAGACTAGTTGGAAACAAGTAATACATCAACTTTCCCGATCAACATCACATCCTGAATCACTGAGGGCTCATACATCTGTAATCAATGTTGGCAACAGTTCCTTAATTTCTGAACTATCACCTCTCTGGGACTTCTTTCAGTTGCAACCCAGAAGCTAAGGCAATGATCTCACTAATACCCCAAGAAGTTTGTATGTTTTCCACAGTCATTCCATTCAACTGTGGGCTAATCATGAAGGCCAAGACCCATCTGACTGAAGCTGGTCAAGAAAGCCTAAAGATCTTCCTGCATTATAGTAAATCATTTGCTAAACTCGTGAGTAATCCTCCTGTTTTACTCAGTACTGGTGAAAGTGTCCAATAAAATATTGCGTTTCAGGACACAAATCTCAGAAAGCTGTGTATCAACTGTGGACACCTTTGGAGAATAATGTAGGAAATATGATCAACTAGGGAAAACTGAAGAATTTGGAGTTCATAGTCCGTAGAAAATGAAAGGACATTCAACAGCTGTATTCAAATATTTGTGTCAACCGTCTGCCAAAGGAAGGAATAATTGTTCCCCTTGTTTACTGAGCAGACAGAAGCTTGCTAAGCAGAGATAATGAACTAAGTAGGGGATTTAAAAAAACATTTCAGACATTAGGAATATTTCTAAGGTTAAAAATAGTTAATTCTTAGCATAGCTGAACAATAAGATTCTACCTCCACTGCTGGAGGTTTATAAGTATTAACCAGACAAATATTTACATGTATAGGTAAACTTGATCTTGCCTTTGAAGTTAAATGACCCCTTGAGGTTTCTTTTAACCTTATTTTCTAACTGTTATAATAGTGAAAACAGATTAAGGCTGTATTTCAGGAGCTTCTTAAAGTGTAGTTTCATGATACAAAAAAACAATTTAAACATCACACTTTCCTCTGAAGTCAGCTACAGCCTAATGATACCAGTAGCAACTATAATTTCTATAGCTCAAAGAGAACAAAGACAGGAGAAAATAGTTTCTCATTTAAGTATTTGTTCAGATTGCTACTTCTGCTTTTTTGACAGAACTCTGTTTTCTGTAACAGTTAATATGTAATCCAGCAGTGTTATTCTTTGTCACAGTGACTGAAGATATTGTTTAGGTAAACTAAGAAATCAATCCCTATCATGTAAGGTTTTTAAGAACAGGTTGTATACAGCAGAAAGAAAGAAAAGGGAAAAAGCTGGCAAACATGACTAAAAGGCCAAAAGAGTAGTTATTAGGATCGACGGCAATTTATATGACCTTACTTTCAAGAAAGTACTTTGAAAGTATTTTAAAGCTGAGTAGCTTTTACCCTTGGGCTGAAGAAGAGAGAGTTCTCATGGTCCAAAACAGCATTTCCATTTGGGTCAGAAGTGCACTCCCAAACGCACCCACATAGCATCCTTTGGTTCTTATCATTGAAGTCTTGAAACATGCAAACTAGATTCCTCTCAGGTGTAACTGAACCATATCTGTACTGTATATCTCTCTGATCTGTGCTCCTGTGCCTAGTGGTTGTTCAGTCCATGGGCCTAAATTAGAGCTAGTCAAAGTTAAAATGCATTATGAGTATATAACACAGATTTGGGATTCTCAGGAACAAGTGTTTTACTCCGCAAGTTGGCTCTTGTTTCTCCATATTACTTGCAAGTATGGATGCATATTCAGAATCTTTCCTTCAGCAGTATGGTTTGGCTTGGTTGACTCCAGCATGATAATGGCCTTACATACCTCTGCTGATCCTTCTTCTTGCCTTTAGCTCACCTCCTGATAAATGCCATGCAGAGTCCAGCATGTCCCTGATCAAACAGCATTAGGGTCTTCAGTCTCAGGAAAGGGAAAAAGAAGTTGGGGAAGCAGCAAACCCACAGGCCCTGAGGGAAATCTTAGCTTCTTTTCTTTTGATTCAGCTAAATAAATATAGACCTGTTTCAAAAATTCTGAAAAACCAAAACAGAAAGGGAAGCAGAACACAACCTGCCATTTCTTCCAGTAGTTGTGATCCTGTACCATTATATATGGCAGCCTCTGGACTTGGCAACACTATATTCCAACTCCAGTAGTGTCGACGGTGTCAGGATGCTCATGCTTCATGGGGCTACAGTCCTGCTTTGTGTTGCCTTTGGGAAGGAAAACACTATGAGCACTTGGGTATCAGGAGAGGGATCTTGCAAGTTCTTGATTAAAAGCAGGAATATACCAGCTTTAACATATTTTTATATACATATAATATATAAGTTCTATCCTAACATAGTAACTTTATTAAGAATTAGTTTTTTTTTTTTTTGACTCATAACCTCAGAAATAATAATCTCATCAGGATTTCCTCCCTCTTTCCCTCCTTCTTTCCTCCCTCTTCCCTCATTCTTCCTTGCTTCCTGCCTTCTTTACCTCCTTCTTTCTCACAACAAGACAACCAAAATGAGCTTTTTCATTGTTTTGATTTCTGCAGTGGACTACCAAGCAAATATTGAACCATGACTCTTTGAATGTTCTTGTGTTCACTAGCTGGTTCAGAACTGCTAAACGTCCCAGAGAACCCTTGATCAAATACAGTTAAGTTGAGTGCAAATCTGAATAATTTCTGGCTGTAAGCTATTAGGTTAAAGATCTCAAATATCCAAAGCCCAGTTAGTATTTCCTTCTTTCCCCCCCCCCCCCCCAAAAAAATAATAAAGAATGGAGGCAAATAAAATAATCTGATTCCACTGTTCTGGGGGGAGATGGGGGAAGAAAAAAAAAATGACTTCTCCCCTTAAAGTCCAGGAAAGCTGTTACTACTTACAAAGTAATCTCTCATACTTGCAGACTCATATTTTCTGAGAGACATAGTAACATTTCTCAGTAGACAGCTGAAAGCATCCTAGATGATGCTAAATGTTTGCTTTTATTAAACCTATCATGGATCTTGCGGCCTCTGATGTTACACATTTGTTTAGCAGCCTGAAACTGCCAAATGAGGCAATTTACTCCCTCCATTTTTTATTGTTCTTATATGTCTTAAAGAAATGTTGTAGCTGAACTTATATTATGAACTCTTTGTTCCTGAGAAGTAATTTATAGCTTGGGCTGTATAGCTGGGTTGAAAAATGGTGTACCTTTTAGCTCAGAGGTAATGCTTTTTTCTGGTTTTCTTTTGTATTATAGAAAACTGCAAAAGTACAAAAAAAACCTAAAAAACATCCATTAGGTCAACAAATTCATAATGCTTGCATCATCAAAACAGCTGTTGAAGGTGATGAGCACTGAAGCTTGTGAGGAATGCAGTAGACTGTATTTGATGGATGGGGATTTCTAATTGTACTTTGGGAAAATGGCCTGACTTTTATTTGTATAGATTTAGTGCTTAGCACAACTGCACCCTAAATCCCAACTGTGAAGTCCAAAGTCTAGAATTTCTGGTTAAGAAAATTTACAATATAGATAAAAAATAGAGGATTAAGTGTAAAATATACAGCTTTGTGCATAATTTTTAATGTACCGGTGTATTGGGTTTATGTGGCAAGGTTTTGGTGGCAGAGGGGGCTGCAGGGGTGGCTTCTGTGCGAAGAAACTTGGAGCTGCCCCCATGCCGGACAGAGCCAGTTCCAGCCATCACCAAGATGGACCCACCACTGGCCAAACCTGAGCCAATCCGTGATGTTGGTAGCGCCTCTGTGGTAACACAGATAAAAAGGATAAAAAAATGCTGCACAACAGCATCTGGGAAAGAGGAGTGAGAAAATGTAAGGCAATCAACCCTGCAGACACCAAGCGTAGAGAAGAAGGAGAGGGAGGAGGTGCTCCAGGCGCCAGAGCAGAGATTTCCCTGCAGCCCACAGACAAGACCATGGGGACGCAAGTTGTCCCCCTGCAGCTCATGGAGGTCCGTGGTGGAGCAGATGTCCACACTGCAGCCCGAGGACAACCCCATGCTGGAGCAGGTGGTTGTGCCCTGAAGGAAGCTGCAGCCTGTGGAGAGTCCATGCTGGAGCAGGCTCCTGGCAGGAACTGTGACCTGTGGAGAGGAGCCCATGCAGGAGCAGGTTTTCTGGCAGGACATGTGAACCTGTGGGGAAACCACGCTGGAGCAGTCTGTTCCTGAAGGACTGTACCCCGTGGAAAGGACCCATGCTGGAGCAGTCCTTGAAGAACTGCAGCCCGTGGGAAAGACCCACGTTGGAGAAGTTACTGAAGGACTGTATCCTGTGGGAGGGACCCCATGCCGGAGCAGAGGAAGAGCATGAGGAGGAAGGAACAGCAGAGACGAAGCGTTATGAGCTGACCACAACCTCCATTCACCATCCCTGTGCGCTGCTCAGGGGGAGGAGGTAGAAGAGTTGGGAGTGAAGTTGAGCCTGAGAAGAAGGGAGGCGTGGGGGGAAGGTGGTTTTACATTTGTTTTTATTTCTTATTATCCTAGTCTCTTACAATTAATTGGTAATAAATTAAATTAGTCTTCCCCAAGTCAAGTCTGTTTTGCCCATGACAGTAATAAGTAAGTGATATCCCTGTCCTTATATTAACCCACAAACTTTTTGTTGTATTTTCTCCCCATGTCCTGCTGAGGAGAGGGAGTGAAAAAGCAGCTTGGCGGGCACCTGGCAGACAACCAAGTTTAACACACCGCAACCTGAAAGGCTGTCAATTCTCTGTTTGCTATAATTTGTTGTCAACTATAAATATAAACTTCTTCAGAAGCTTTATTGGAAGCTTCCAGAGCATGGGATAGATTGCCTTTAAAAAGTCCCCAAGTCCCTTACTGAGAAAAAAAACCAAACCAAACCAAAACAAAACCTTCAACATGGTGGTAGAGAAGAAAGAAGAAAAAGAAATTATTAAATTACTACTTTCCAACTGGAAATACTTTGGAGTTTAATGTAGGGAATGACAGGCAGTGAGGTGGGGGAGAAAGAGTTGAGACTGAAGGACATGCTGAAGGGATAAAGAAAAGCACTTTGAGATTGTGTCATTCTAGACAAAGGAAAAATTTGTAGTACTTAAGGTTTGATTTGAAAAAGCATTGCATAAGACCCTGCTTAGAGAAACAGGGGAATAGAAGTGATGAGAAATAAGATGAACAAATGTGAGAGGAACACACATAACCTTGCAGAAGTATAGGAAAACATCACTAAGACTCTAAGACTGATGAGAGAGTGAGCGGATGGGATGAAGATGAATATATGTAACGCCAGGAAGCCAATTATTTTAGCATCAGCATTTATTATGCTTTTAGATTACATACTGTCGTCACATTTTTGAATTTAAAATTTGGTAACTATTATGATTTTTTTAAAACAGCAGTATCAGAAAACAATGATAAATAGCAGGAATGACTGTAGGATATTAAAAAGAAATAGTTTAAATATTATTGACATTTAATTTCTTGGCACTAAACATCTGAACACTGCACAATCTTGCAGAAAAGGAAATTTGGTGCTACACAACTATCGCTTAAACTTGCAGAAGAGGAAATGTGAAAACTATCCTTACTTGCAATACACCCAAATCAAATAATTTTCATGTATGTACAGGATTTGGAATAAGAAAAGGAATCGACGATCTTTTAGATCTCATTGCAGAGAAAATTTGCAAGAAGGTGAATAAATAATGAATTAAATTCTTTTGTTGCTAAAGATCAGAAAGATCAAACACAGTCATATTTTTATAAAGTATTTCCATTTGCTCTATATTAACATGTTCCTTACAAGTATTCTATGTATGATGCTTTCATGAAGCACATGAGGCAATCAGCTTTCTGGTTTCCACAGACTTGCCACTGAAGTCAAAATGAATTGCAGCATAAACTAACTACAGGTTAGAGACAAAAGATGATCCATCTCCAGATAATTTTGTAACAAAATTTACTTGTAAGAGTTAACTTTGCTACCTTTTCAGGAAACTCTTCCACCATGGTTACAACGTCCCTCCTAGATTGTCTTTATCTTCATGCCTGCCCAGCTGTACAGGGACTAAATCTGCTCAAGGAAGTGGCAATCTCCCCTCCTTCCAGAGCCCTGCCCTTGGTGGTTGAAGCTGCCAGGACATGGCAAGCATCTGGCCATCCTTCATGCTGATCCCATTCCAAATATGATGTATATTAAACTGGTTAACAAACCAGATGCAATCTGTCCCCAGGATTTTCACATAGATTATATTGGTTACATTAGAGCAGTAGTAACAGAAAAAATGTCCCTAATAAAAATCTGAGCTGAAAATAACACTGTTATGTGGGTTGAAAGCTTTTCATTGCAGATTTTAAAGAAAGATCATGGGGGTTTCGAGGAGCAGGGGGAAAGCATTTGTTTTAGAGGAAAACATTTTTCTACAATGAGCTGAATATTGAAATATTCTAGCTCAAAACCGAATGCTGTCCAAATTTTGTGAAAACTGTAGGTCTCCTCCCTGTTTCCTCTGCTCCCAGAACTTTAGCTGGATTATTTTTCCCATGATACAGAACTGTCAAGGACTCCTAAAATGCATCCGCTGTTCAGAATTTTAAGTAGAACCATTACTGACAAAAAATATGGTGTTTTTTTTTAAATTATTAAACATGCTGAGAAATTTATTTCTGAGGCAGGAAAAGAGCAAGAATTGAGAACCTACCTCTCCTTCAATGGAGAAATAACACTGCAAATGGACAAAAGTTGGGAATTCGTTTGCCTTTTTTGGCTAGATGTTTGTCAAGAGTTGAAAATGTTTAGTGTTCAGTAACAATTTCAAATTTCACAAAAAATTTTAGTGAGTTTTAGCCATTTTTAAAATTTATTTCATAGTTTCTGATTTCTATGGAAGATTACACTTTCTGCAGAGCACACTGGCTTCTGATGTTGCTGGTTCTGTTAACCAGAAATTATGCAGTCAAACTCTATAACCCTAACCATTTAGCTGTGATATTGCTCCAGCTAATGAAATCTCTGAGCACACTTTGGCATCTCCTGCTAACAGAGAAAGGTATAGTTCCCTCCAATCCCACCTGTCAGCCTGTTCAATCACAGTTAGTGAGTAGCTAAATTTGTCACTACGCAGCAGCTTCTTATTTCTTCTTTGCCTCACAACTTCATCTGAGAAGATAGGTTATATTTCTTTCAGCTGTTTTCCAACAAATGGCTGTCATTAAGTGCTTTGGTAGCTTCCTTAGGCTCTGTCTGTAATCAGTGAAGAAAGGCTGCTCCAGAGGGTGAGTGGGAGCATCCAAATCAGGTGCTGTTCAAAACCATCTGGGTGAACCCTTTTCACTTTACACTGGAAACTGAGTGGGATGAATGCCCTGGAGAATAAAATGTTGTTATTGGTCTATTATTAATCAATTTGCTTCAAGTTTGTTTGTTCCACTGTTTCTTCCACCATCCCATCTTGAAATTCAATTTGGAGGTTTGGTTTCTTTCTTGTTTTCCTTTTTGTCTCCAGGCTAACTGTTCTGTTTCTTCCAATATCTTCTGCTTCCTTGCAAGATGGTTTGTCTGATTACATCTTTCCTTTAGTTCGCATTCTATGCTAGAAAATCATTTTGAGACCATCTTTGTTACAATAGTACAAGAACTGATATGTGAGGGGCCCATGTACAGCTGTACTAGAAAGCAAACAGAATCATGCCCCTGATCCTAGTCACAGTCTGGGTCAAAAATACTTGCTGGGAATGCCTCAAGATCCTAGGTACCAAACACAGAAACACTGGCAAGAAGACCTAATAA
This sequence comes from Aptenodytes forsteri, assembly GCF_000699145.1. NCBI lineage: Eukaryota > Metazoa > Chordata > Aves > Sphenisciformes > Spheniscidae > Aptenodytes > Aptenodytes forsteri. The sequence continues at coordinate 555,878 of NW_008795679.1, read as the reverse complement.
GTTTACCTTTTTTTAGGCTAGGACACTGGAAAGAATTATTCCAATTTCCTCTGATTCCTATAACCCTGGCTATTATTATTTAGATCCTTAACAACAACTCCTCACACTTCTGATTGGCCATGTTGAATGTAAATGGTTCTTAAAAGACATCTTGGTGACAAAAAATGTCAGGTTGCCAGAATAGAAGGAAATACAGAACCAGTGTCCGCTTAAGGACTTCATCACTCCTTTCTAAAAGTAGTACAGAATGAGGCAAAGTGCCTTTTTTGGGATGGTCCATGATCACTTATAACCCCTAATCTCTCCTGCCTCAGCTCTACTCTATTTCCCTTGAGTTAAAAATGCAAAGTCCTATTCCCGTGAATAATACTTCCTTGAATAAATAGTCCTAGATTTCACCGAGCTCTTATATCTTACTGTACCCACAGAAAACTATTTGCACTATTATCACTGTTATTATTTTACATACTGTAACATTAAATGGAAAACAAAATGTAATTAAAATAAGAGTTAGTAAATATTCCATAATAAGACTGGCAAGTGTTTTTATGTCTTTCCAGTATTTATGAACACTTATCACACTTTCTTTTAACTGTCTTTTATACAGACTGCACACATTTAGCTCTTTTAATCTTCCTTTAAGTGTTACTCCCTTCAGCACTGTGATCATTTTTATTCCTCATGTCTCATCTCTTACCCTTCAATTATTCAGTCTTTCTCCAGTAATCATATACCCAAGACTGAATGTTATATTCTGGACAACAGTATATGAAAGAAATGCAGTCCATAACTCAAACAATATTTAAGCATGTAAATCATCTTAGGCATATGATAAATATCATTAATGTCACTGAAAGGATCCAAATCTACATGTGTGTAGGCTTCATACTGTGCTTTGGAATTACGCAGAGGAAATATTTCTTTTCCGTTGAGTGCCATATCAACAATTCTGTATCAATGGTTGATTTTTTTTTTTAAAGTTAGCTCTTATTTGGGTGCTATGGGATTTTGGTCACAATTGCTTTTTTCTTCATTACTACTTTCCCTATATTAAGGGTTATTTCCTGTATATTTTCTAGAAAAAAAAAAATTTACTGTTTGTTATTATGGTTCGGATATACATATTTTTTCCTTTGTATTATTTGTATTTACCATTTTTTTACCTATTTCGCCAGAATAGAAGGAAATACAGAACCAGTGTCCGCTTAAGGACTTCATCACTCCTTTCTAAAAGTAGTACAGAATGAGGCAAAGTGCCTTTTTTGGGATGGTCCATGATCACTTATAACCCCTAATCTCTCCTGCCTCAGCTCTACTCTATTTCCCTTGAGTTAAAAATGCAAAGTCCTATTCCCGTGAATAATACTTCCTTGAATAAATAGTCCTAGATTTCACCGAGCTCTTATATCTTACTGTACCCACAGAAAACTATTTGCACTATTATCACTGTTATTATTTTACATACTGTAACATTAAATGGAAAACAAAATGTAATTAAAATAAGAGTTAGTAAATATTCCATAATAAGACTGGCAAGTGTTTTTATGTCTTTCCAGTATTTATGAACACTTATCATACTTTCTTTTAACTGTCTTTTATACAGACTGCACACATTTAGCTCTTTTAATCTTCCTTTAAGTGTTACTCCCTTCAGCACTGTGATCATTTTTATTCCTCATGTCTCATCTCTTACCCTTCAATTATTCAGTCTTTCTCCAGTAATCATATACCCAAGACTGAATGTTATATTCTGGACAACAGTATATGAAAGAAATGCAGTCCATAACTCAAACAATATTTAAGCATGTAAATCATCTTAGGCATATGATAAATATCATTAATGTCACTGAAAGGATCCAAATCTACATGTGTGTAGGCTTCATACTGTGCTTTGGAATTACGCAGAGGAAATATTTCTTTTCCGTTGAGTGCCATATCAACAATTCTGTATCAATGGTTGATTTTTTTTTTTAAAGTAAGCTCTTATTTGGGTGCTATGGGATTTTGGTCACAATTGCTTTTTTCTTCATTACTACTTTCCCTATATTAAGGGTTATTTCCTGTATATTTTCTAGAAAAAAAAAAATTACTGTTTGTTATTATGGTTCGGATATACATATTTTTTCCTTTGTATTATTTGTATTTACCATTTTTTTACCTATTTCCAACTGACAATTCATAAATGTCATTAGAATCTTGATGCTCTCTCCTAAAATATCCATACCAGTCATAATGTGTCTTGACAAGTCTCATAGTCTGAAGTGTCATAGTATATTCTCTTACAAGCTAATTACTTTACTTTTTCTTACAAATCTTTGCTTATTGTTTTCCTATGGATTTTTAGTCCAGGTGATGGTATTTGTATCTAGCACAAATCAAATTTATTAGGAGAGGGAGAATTTACCAGGTATTTCACATCAAATATCACAGTAAAATAAATTTGACTACTATTTTCTCCTCAGCTACCTTTCTTCTGCCTTTTTTTTTTTTCCTTGTTCATTTTCCACTTCTTCTTGTATCTTGGCACCTAAAAAAGTCTCATGTATTTTTCAAGTATCCACTACCATGGATTAGGTTAGTCATATATGAATCTTCAGATAAAAAGGAAAGAGAGAAATACTTTTGGTTTTTATAAATCAGGATAGTCACTCTCAGATCTTTTCTCTAGACTGCTAATGTAGCAAAATTAGTTGAATAATACAGTTGTAAGTTTCTTATACAGCAAAATTTTGCCCAAGATTATCTCGGAGGTTTTAGTGCCCTCTAGTGTGCTACAGTTTTAACTTTTTTTTTTTTCCCCCCTGGATTCACTAGTGCCAAATATGTACAAGATAAATAAACTGAAGTAATACCCAGGGATCTGAACAATGTCCAGCGAGCACAGGGGGTACAGTAGGAATCATGTGGCATAGTTATTCAAAACCACATGAGTGCTTACAAATTTAAGAGACACTTTCCCACATATGATTTTTGGATGATGGAGGCCTTGGCACATTTAATCTTACACAACTGTTTGCAATGTCTAGAAAGTGGTAGTGTCTGTGAGAGGAGTTGAGAGGTATCTGAGAAACCTGAGCAAATGATTTGGCATATATTTGTTGGCACCCCAGTATCTGGGAGGGAAAGTATTGCACCATTCTCAGCACCACAAACACTGCTTTGAATTGTTGCAGCTTTCTTTCATGCTGTTCACATGATGTCTGAAGGATGAGACCAATAAGTATTTCAGAATTTTTTGGGTCAGGATCAGAGACTGAGGGGAACCAAAGACGGACTACTACAGATTAGAACAATATGGGAAGGAAACAGACTCACTGTGAAAGAAAGAGGAAAAAACAGAAAAATAAAATGTCTTTAAAAGGAAGAGATTTAAAATATTGGGAATGACAAAGAGGAGAGAAATGCTTAACTCCTGTCATGGCCATAATCAATCAAAATGTATGGGAGATGTTCCAGTTCCAGAACGAAATTCAGCGATGCTTACAGGCATTTCCCCCTTTAGACTTTTCCTTTCCCATCCCCATCCTCTCTGCAGCTCCTAATTCTATTATCTACCGCCCGAGGATTAACAGATTGTATGCAGTGAAGGAAAAAGAAAAAAGAAAAAAGGCCCATTTAATTCTATTTTCTGTTTTTGCATTGAGTTAGTGTTGCAAATTCCTTTTGTTACACATTGCCTTTGTAAATTTTGTCAAACTGTGCTGTGTTGAACACTACATATATGCCTTTCTTTGGATTTTATATTAGCATCAGTTAGCACAGTGTCTTTGCATTGTGGTGATTTTAACATTTCTCCATTTGGGGTTAAAAAACTTTGCTTGTAAAAGGAGTTTTGAAGGCTTTTTTTCTTTTTCTAATTGTCTTTCTTAATTTTTATTTATTTGAGGAAATTCTTGTTCGAATTTTCCTCCTAGACATTTTTTCCCAAACTCTGCTATTAATTTTCCTAAAATTATTCACAGCTACTCAATTGATTCTCTGAGTTCTTTTGTTTAGTTGGACTTTCTTTTTGAATGGAAACATTCTGGGGATGTGTATACAATCTAGAGAATAAAATTATATTTCTCTCAGCCTGGAGGTTAGAACTTTCTTTTGTTCACCATCCCAAGTATAAAAGTTTTACATTCACCTTTTCAGCAATGATATTTTTGATGAATGACACAATTCAAAGGTCTGGAACTTCTGGATGTAGATTCTCAGTTTTCAAGAATTAGTAGAGTTGCTTGGTTTAGGTAGATAGCTTGATCTTTAAATTCGAGTTTTTTAGTTTGAGGTTATTTCCAGCTGGGGTTCATCAAGTAACTGGTAAGGACATCTACCTAATATAAGATGAATTTTGTGTCCTGTACATATCTGTGATACTACACTTAAATTCTTCAGCGTGACATGGAGCCGGCTATGCGAATGTTATTAGAGAACAGGAAAACAAAACAAAACAAAAAAAACCAACTTGTATTTATGCCAGTCTACTTCACTTTATCCTGTTTTATATGTAGAGAATACAAGGGGCCAGGGGCTGATCTGGGGCAAACTGCTTTAAGTTCACTAGCTCAGAAGCCATACAGAACCAATGCAAAGTTCATTTTTTACATAAATGTCTAGCTGTATAAAACCTACATTTCCAAACCAGTGCATGTAGTTTTACACTGTCCTCTTCCTGGAAGCAAGGAATATAACTGTTTTGTGTAACAGTAACTAGATCTGTGTAAACTAGTGTACATAGCATCAGCACCTATTTTTAAAGCATGCAGCAGCTCTCCGTCCTGTTGCCAAAGTCGTATTAAAGACCTCCTTTGAACTCAGAACATCTAGTAGATGGTTGAGGAAAATCTCTCTTGTTTATCTGGGTTCCTTTTTAAGATTTATTTTCAGTTCTTCATTGTTCCTACTTATTTGTGGTATCTAGCTTAACTCACTAAAGCTTCCCTGAGTACCATCTGATGGATATTATTGTTGCTTTTGCAAGACAGTGTGCCAGAAAAAACATCTGGTTTTAAATGACAGTGAATTAGGCCAACTCTCTGATCTGAATCCTGGGAGGCTAGAACATACAGCAGGCAAGCCCTTTCCTTTTATGTATATAGTGCAAAAGACATCTCTGTTTATTATTTGCTTTAGAAAAGCTATCAAAGTATAAACAGAAAGTGTAATAATATTAAAAAAAAAAAAACAACAAAAAAACAACAACAAAATATCTAAATATCACAAAAGGTCTTAATAACCCAGTGGTGACAGGAACCATTTGTGGTATTACCAGGAAATACCGTACCATGTACTAAAGCAACAACACAGTCTACATGTGGCAACAATGGTAATAGCACACAGTAATTTGCCTAACCAATGTTGCATTTACATGCTGCTAAAGTAGCAAAATACTTGAGCCCCTAATGTGTACAGAAACTGGAAGGTGCCTATAATACCAGAGGAGTTTTACCCTATAGTTTAAAAGCATGTCTTAAATCAAGTACTTTATTATTCAATATATAAAAGGCTTTATGAGCATGGATCTGCAACTCTGCACTTTTTGCCTCCCCATATGGCTGCTTGCAAGTGCTCCACGAAGGGAATCTGACACTGGTTTTGCTCTAAATGCTTCGGACACTTCTCAGAAAGTCTTGAAGGAATCAGCACAGTGGGGAAATCTTATCCTGGGACCAAAGACCAGTTAAGGACCTTTTTCTTTTTTTCTTTCCCTTCCCTCCCCCCCAGTGGAAAACTAGAAAGAGAGAATGAGTTGGATTTGTGATGGAAATTTAATTTTGGAGGCTGCAACCATTACTTTGAGAACCACCGCTTTAAAAGGAATATGACAAGTGAGGCAAGGGAAACTATTCTAGACAGTAATTTCTGGAAAATGTATTCTGGTACTGGTGGCATGTCCTGACTATTTCTGTAGCTTTTCAGAAAGCGTTATAATCAGTATTTCCAGCTTTGAGAATTAGCTGGAAATAAGGATATATTTTCTTATGGCATTATGACATGCTATTCTAGTCCTGGCCAGATATACCAGCAAGAGAGATTTTCATGTGATGATCTAGAATAAGTGTTCTAAAATGGGCTGTAAAAATAAATAAATAAATAAAATTACAAATGTGACAGCCTTTGCTTGAATTTGCCACTACCACTGGGAAAAGACAGAAATAAATAGATGGACTTTTTAAAAAGTTTGTTTCCCTAGAACTCTGATTTATACAGGTATTTGAGTCTAATATAATGTTTTGAACAACTTTGTGGTCTTGTGCAATTGAGTAGGTACATTACTTTGAAAGAGATCATAAAGCTTGTAAGAAAACTTTCACAATATCCACTACTGTAAAGGAAATTTCCCATTGGTAAATGTGTATTATAGGGCACAAGAGGTTCCCCAGCAGGCTACCAAATATAAAAAATATTCTACTCTTAAAAACAAAAAACAAAACAGACAAAAAAACCCACTACTATGAGAACTCCAAAACTTTTTAACTTTTTGAAAGATATGTAGATAACAGTACTACAGGTATTATATTATACACTTCATTTTAGGTAAACATGTCCCAGATATCTACCTCAAATATAAACTAACACAGAGTTTGTTAAGATTAGTCACAAAATTATGCTATTTTTCTTCTCCCACTACCTTTATGTACATGGAGAGAGTGCCCATAGCACAGACCTAGCTTTTTAAAGAAAATCTTTTTATTTTGAGAATATGTATACAGTCCTGCTGAGCAGCACAGTTGTTCATAATCTTCTTCCAGATTTCTGTCTTCCACAGACTGGAAGGGTAATGGACTTATATGATCCTTCTAGTTTTCAAATTTGTGAGTCAAAGCTCCGTGGGAGAGAACCACTAGCTCTGCATTGAATGCTGTGGGTTTAGTGACGTCCAACAATGCATTTATGGAGTAACTCCACTAAAGTCAGTATGTAAAACCCATGTGAGATAAATCTGGATATATTTAAGCTTTATGTTTTATTTTTCTATTAATTGTATAATTTTATGCAGACTATTTTTTGACAAGCAAATCAATACATCCCTTTTTAAGTATTTTGCCCCATACTTTGCAACAGAGAAAATGAGAACAAATAGAAGTAGCAGTCAGGAATTTATACCAATTTAGCATGGCTAAGATACTAAGATATACAATCAGTACCTTGCTGACTAGAATACAGAGAAACCAATTCATCTAAAATCCTGAGTTTTCAGGTTTATATATGCTCCTTCCATTGCACTGTGCAGATTCATTGGTACTTTGTGCTGTGGTGCATTTTGCAACCCCATGAAGAAAATTTTCCACCTAGCCAGACTAAGGGACCAGTAAATATTGTTAATGGCTGTTCTGCATTCCCCATAGCAGTGCAAAGCAATTGGAACATACTAGTTAATATGAACAATAAAGATTAAAACCATGGACATTAAATCATTTGGTTGACCCTTTTGCCAATCCATAAATGTTTTCTCCATCCTGATTTAAAAAGAAATCTGAGGCAAAAAGCTTTTCTGGTCAGTCTGTGTGTCACCCCCGTGTTTGTTCAATTTTTGACTTTGACTATTGAGCATTTCTCTAGGCTTAATTTCTGCAAATATTTGGTAAGTCATTGACTGAGGGAGTTCATGAAATGCATAATTTGGAGTCAGATGTGTGAATTTTCACAGGAATGTATGCGTGTGAGCACAAAGCCACAATAATACCTAAGCGATCTCTCTGATGACTACTATCAATACTTGAATATCAGGTTCTCAATGTAAACCATGCAAGACCATGTTTGTTCCGTCCCTGTTCCCTAAGTTCTGAGAAAGGCTGGAGGCAGAATGGGGCTAGTTGGGTGTACAAGCTATCTTACAATACACACTCTGATTTGCAGGGCAATACAACACAGGCATTTCCCTTGGGTATAGTGGTTCTGCATTCCTTCAAACTATTCACATCATCCCAGAGGGTAGAGCACTGAGACTGAAAGGAACAAAGGAACATTGTTTTCTGATGAAATTAAATATAACAGTAATCTGAGATTCTGAAGACAAAAACTGCTTGCAGCATAATTTGAGTATAATGTATATCTATATGCTTTTACCTCTGTAATCTTGTGGCAAGCAGGTCTATGTCATACTTAAGTGCGAAAAAAACATCTGAAGAAAAGATAGTTGTTTCCTAAATTTGTCTGGGCACAGAAACTGCCAAATCAAACAAACTTTTCTTTTCAGTTCAGTTCAGTTAAGCTTTCAAAAACATGATTTTTATTTCATTGTCTGTATCATTCAGACTATGTAAATAGAATGATATTTTGGCTATGTGTTTTGTTTTTGCAATGCTACATAATAGTACTTAGTGGGGATGTAAGTCAATCACAGTACGACAAGAGGTCAGTGATGGAAGACTCAGAGAGGCAGGAAACTTATTTTGTGCTGACTTGCTCTGTTCCCTGCTAACACAGAGGCAAAGACAGAAAAGATGAAAAGCAAAGTTGAAAATTACATTACGTAGAGGGTCTAAGTCATTCTCCTTGGCCTTGGTATGAGGGACAACTCAGTTAAACTTTGCTTTTCTTCTTTTTTAATTATCTAACAGATAGAGGACACTAGATTTTGTTCCACACTAACTGGTCTAAAATCAAAGCAGGAGATCCCAGTAAGTGACTTTTGACATGCGCTCATAGAATAAAGATGAGAACTTGTGGTGGGTTGAACTTGGTTGGCTGCCAGGTGTCCACCAAGTTACTCAATCACTCTCCCACCTCAACAGAACATGGGGAAAAAAATACAATGAAAAGCTCATGAGTCGAGATAAGGACAGGGAGATTGTTTTCCTATTACTGTCATGGGCAAAACAGACTTGACTTGGGGAAGACTAATTTAATTTATTACCAATTAATTGTAAGAGACTAGGATAATAAGAAATAAAAACAAATGTAAAACCACCTTCCCCCCACGCCTCCCTTCTTCTCAGGCTCAACTTCACTCCCGACTCTTCTACCTCCTCCCCCTGAGCAGCGCACAGGGATGGTGAATGGAGGTTGTGGTCAGCTCATAACGCTTCGTCTCTGCTGTTCCTTCCTCCTCATGCTCTTCCTCTGCTCCGGCATGGGGTCCCTCCCACAGGATACAGTCCTTCAGTAACTTCTCCAACGTGGGTCTTTCCCACGGGCTGCAGTTCTTCAAGGACTGCTCCAGCATGGGTCCTTTCCACGGGGTACAGTCCTTCAGGAACAGACTGCTCCAGCGTGGTTTCCCCACAGGTTCACATGTCCTGCCAGAAAACCTGCTCCTGCATGGGCTCCTCTCCACAGGTCACAGTTCCTGCCAGGAGCCTGCTCCAGCATGGACTCTCCACAGGCTGCAGCTTCCTTCAGGGCACAACCACCTGCTCCAGCATGGGGTTGTCCTCGGGCTGCAGTGTGGACATCTGCTCCACCACGGACCTCCATGAGCTGCAGGGGGACAACTTGCGTCCCCATGGTCTTGTCTGTGGGCTGCAGGGAAATCTCTGCTCTGGCGCCTGGAGCACCTCCTCCCTCTCCTTCTTCTCTACGCTTGGTGTCTGCAGGGTTGATTGTCTTACATTTTCTCACTCCTCTTTCCCAGATGCTGTTGTGCAGCATTTTTTTATCCTTTTTATCTGTGTTACCACAGAGGCGCTACCAACATCACGGATTGGCTCAGGTTTGGCCAGTGGTGGGTCCATCTTGGTGATGGCTGGAACTGGCTCTGTCCAGCATGGGGGCAGCTCCAAGTGTTTTCTCACAGAAGCCACCCCTGCAGCCACCCCATTACCAAAACTTTGTCATATAAACCCAATACAGAACTATAGCAGACAGCATACTTTACTTGCTTTACTTCTTTCTTGCTTCTGTTCCCCTCTACAACTGCATTTTGACAAGAGCTGATGTCAAGCTTTGGGAAACATATCCTAAGCTAGCACTGCATGTACAAACAGTCATTGCTTATTCCCACACAGTCCACTCAAGTTAAACATGTTTAAATGAACCTTGAATTTGGGTAAGAGGTTCTAAAAATGAAACAAGGTAACTGATAACTGGAGAAAGCGCTGTGTTTCTTAATAAGAAGTTACATTTTCTTCCATAGTTACACAGAAAAGTCTTGAAGTTTCTGGTTAGCTACAAACACAGTGAAAGATAACCTACATAACCTCTAATGGGACCTTTAAAATAATGAGGTTTTAAAATATTAACTTACATTGAAATTATATACAGATAAAACATCGAAAAATATCAAAAGCTGGAAATCAAAATCCCTAAATGAATAATATTATTTGCCTTAAACTATGGACTATTATTTGCATTAAACTAGACCAGCATTAAACCCAATTTCCATCATTCACAGCTTTTGTGATGTGATTTCTCATACTATAGCTAGGTAAAACTTAGAGTTCCCAATACCTCCAATACCTCTTCCCCCACAATACCAGTATTAAGTCCAGAATCCATTCTGGACTTAATATTTACAGCCTGGGAGCTGAAGAATCCTCCTCTGAGAAATGTCATGTAAAACAAAACCTCCAGAAGAACAGCAGGCTGTTCCTGGTAGGGGAGGTAAATCAACCCTCGAATCAAAATGTGCAAGGTTTCTTGCACACTTCATAGACAAAATTTCCAAAAATATTATATTTGACTGCTCATTCCCTGAGGGAACATGGGACTAGCAGGTGCTCTTGAAAGCATGTAATAACAAGTGGACCAAATCACTCTGACATTTGTTAATGAGGCTGCAGAACTGTTAATAGGAATTTCACACAGCCTCTATAATTACATTGTAGAGGTCCAAAGATTCACCTGTTTGTCTGATATTTCTACCTGATGGTTCAATAACTCATTTCTATGATGTGCCTTTAAGATTATCAAAACTAAAAAGCAAATCCTGAAAATATATCCATTCCCTTAATAGTCCAATTTCTATTTTTATAAATGAAGCAGTTCAATTTTCTTTGCATTTAATACTGAAATAGAACATGTAATATGTCAGTAAGAATTGTTTATTGACATTCTTATGGTTATTGTAAAGAATAGAATACTTTCAACTTCAATTATATAAAAACAAAGCGGAGGCAGGGGAAAATAGTGAAAGAATACTTATTAAAACAGATGAAAATTTACAGGAAAATGGAAACAGAATAACTGACTAGTTCAGTGGAGATAATTACAGAGACTTAAATCAGAGAAACTTATGTCACAGAGATTTAAGTCACAGAGACTCAGATTAATAAATAAGCAAATAAATAATATCAAAAAAAGCACCAAACCCCACTATATATATGGCTTAGAAGACTGTTTTACAAAGAAAGGTAGATTCCCAAGTCCTCTGAGAGACTCAGCTGCTGAGTATTTCCAGGTCTCATCCAATCAGAAAGCGTTGATATCCTTAATATTTAAAACATGAGGAATTAAATCCCAGTATTTAAAATCTCCATTCAAAAAAATTGCAAAGTTTTATGCTTTAATCTATTTAGCAAAACACAGAAAGTAGCAACTAAGATTGTGTCTTGAACTAATCACATTCTTAAGTGCTTTGGAGAGCAGGGATAGACAAATCCAGGCCTCAGGTCACCACCTCCTTCAGATTCACGTTCAGGGTCCTCTTCTGCTGTCAAGTCTAGAAGTAATCTTGTTCCCAAAGGACTGCTGCTTTGGTAGTTGGGAAAGATGGAGATGGTTTCTCAACATCATCTGAAATCATTGCACTGTACTTATTCAGGGTTCTTCTCTTTTTTCTTATACCACATTCAGCTTTTTCACCTTGTTCTAAGTCAGAGTACCTGCTTTTCGCGGGTTTGGCCGCGGTTTTTTTGCCGCTTCAGGAAGGGTCCCCCGTCGCGATCCTCCGCTCCGGAGCCCTTCGCCTCGGTGGCTTCAGAACCTTGTTCTAAGCCAGAGTACCAGCTGACATAGGGAGCAACTCCTGTCACCTATGTACAGCACACATACAAGGGTATTGTAAACCTGGAGGTGCTATCACCATTTACATATGAATAAGAATCAGAAAGCATGTCACTGCTTTTGGACCTTATTTAATTTAGAAAATCCAGGAAAGGTTCTGGTTTGTGTTTGTGTTTTCACTTTATATGCATACACACATATATATACATACATGCATATATATATGTACATGTGCATATACACAAACATACAAACACACACAAACACATACACACCTGCTAAAGCCAATCCTTTGTAGTGAAAGTTGTATCTGATAGATTCCTTCTGTTTGTTCAGCACAGTGAAGTGGATCTTTTAAACCCATTTTCTCAGCACAGTGAAATGGATTTTTTAAACTCAAAATTGGCCAGAATTCTCTAAATAAAATTAGATTCTTCATTTGCACTCTGTAAAGCTTAAATATTAACCAATACATTGGTGTTTCAACCCAGTCAGAACTCCCAATGCTATTCATGTAGTCTCACATTTAAAATCTTCATGCTGGCAAAATCCTGTTCCTTTTTATTGCCACTAACATTTATCCTGTATTAAACATTTATCCTAAATTAAACCAGGTCAAAGAAGCTCATAGAAATTCTGTTACCTTTTAATATGAAAATGTTGAATGATTAAAAAATATGGTGTTCAATAAAAACAGACTTGTAGTAGTCTTGTAAGAGCCAATTTTTAACAGTTTACCCATATTTATTTTATTTTTGAAAGTCCTTTATCTGTACTAAAGATAGCCTTAGTGATCTATCCTGATATTCTAAGTCTACAGAACTGAAAAAGCGATAATCATACAAATATGAACAGGAGAAAAAAAATGGAATGGGTAAATAAATTTGTTTACATAACTATTAGGCTTTCCCGAAACCCAGACAGCTAGGAGAGGTCTTCAAAAGTCACCATGAGCTAACATTTGTGGGTCTGTATCCCCACAACAGGGGATATTCAGGGATTAGGAGATAAGTCACCATGTTATTGAATTTGGGTAGTGCAAGGCAGAAGCAAGGAAGAAGGTGTCTGAAGCCCCAGGGGTGAATTTATACTCAACAGAAATTCTGTTCAGGAAGGAAGATATATGTCCCAAATCTACATCCATTTTAGGGAAAACGAGCCCAAGGATAAGGGTTGTCAAAAGAATATATTCCATCCCCTGAGGAGGTGTGTGAAACATCTTGGGAGTTAGCTTAATTTGACAATCTTTTAAACTGAAGAGAGCACAGGAAAAATGTAAAGCCAAGCAACACATTATTAGATATATGAGCATGTAGTGGTTATTTTCCTATAGTGTCTCTTAAATACAGCAGCTGTTTTGTCATACTTTGTGATAAAATTAGGTTTTCTTTTTAAACATTTACTTTGGCATTTGGCTAATGATGACTGATTTAGGGGGTCATTAGTAAATTTCAATCTTTCACATTCTTTAGGCATTGGGAATCCTCAACTGGAGCACAGACACAAAATTAACACTCTATAGAAGTTATCAGTATTATTTCTATAAACTCTTAGGCCAGAGTATCTGGAAGTCTGAGTGTGGACATAAAGAGATATGAAGAGGAAAATACTGTTCAAAATGTAGCAAGGAATAGGTGTCTGAGTTTTTGCAATATTATTTTTAATTATTTTTTTTTAATTGAAGTACAATGTAACTCCAATAACTGAACAAGAAGCAAAAGATTGTGGAACCAATACTCCCCCATTTTGTCAACACCAGTAAAATTACAGTTATCTCAGCACCACTGTCAGAAAGGATTTAATACAAATGGGATTTATTCATTCAAGAACATAGACAGGTACCAAGAAACAGAAAATATATAAAACAGAAGAAATGTGGAAAAAAATAGCTTCCATCCATGCCCTGATTTCTATTCCTTTAAGAACTCATGTAACTTCAGTTAGTATAGTCTGAAAGAAAACCCTGTTGCCATTTTTTTCAGACTTGTTGATGCTTAACTGGTTGCAAAATCTCCTCGAAATCTTCTCCTTCCTACAGTATTTGCCTTGAGGAAACTCACTGATGTCTAGACAGTAGATTCTGGGGAGAAAAAAAAATCATTACTATTTTTTTCCCCCTATAATTTTACTGGCTTTGGAGATTTTGCTTCGTCTCTTCCTTACAAGTGAAGTTAGTCTGTTATTCTTCTCTTGGGTTGTGTTAAAAGAGCTTGTGTTGAAATTTGTTTTGTTTCCAGTCATTTTCACACGTTATTTCAGAAATCCCTTAGGTAGAATTCAATATAGTTACACTTCTTTATTTGAAAGATTCATATATTAATAAATTAAATATATTTATGAAGCTTGTTTTTCAACAAAATTAAATAATTGTTTTCAATTAGTGAACAACACTCTTTTTGTAAGATGAAAACTATCAGTATGAAACATAATAAAATCCTGAGCAGAATAAAAATTAAGCCAAGCATAAGCGAGGCTTTTAAAAATCTGCTAATTATCTTAATATTTGTATTTGTCTTTTGATATTTGAGCTTTAGAGCTTTAAAAATGTGTCTGCCATATGTCTGTTTTAAAAAGAATTCAAAAAGAATTTGAAAGCAGAAATTCCCACGCTATCTCTCTCCTGATGCTAATGCGCTAATAAAAAACACTAAAAGAATCCTGTTATGAACAATGACATAACATCTTGTATACTTTTTTAGCTGTTTTAAAACTATCCTTAATCAATAACAATACTTGGTACAAAATTGTAAGGCCTTGTTTCACAGCAATATATAACACAGTGGAAATTGTGCTGGAAATTACAGGGTGGTGTCCTACTGAGAGAGTGAAGCAGTGAAACTGTCTTGGAAGACTCATAGCAGAGACAGACGATCTGAGAGTTTTTATGGTACAAAGGGAATATGAATAAATGCTTGTTGCCTGTTGTAGCAGGACAGAAAAGTCTGATCCAAGATATCCTTGCTAGTCCCATGTTCCTAAAATCATTCCAAGTAGAATTTCCTACATAAAAAGTAATGTCTGATAAAAAGCAATGGCTAAAAGTTGCCTTTTAGGAGATTTTCATCCCAGCTCCTGTACTAAGATGTTCAGAAAGCTCTGAGAAGCTTTTAATTATCTGGATGCTGCTATACAGTGGGTCTTTGGAAGTTCATCCATCATGTCTGTCAGATCCTGTCAACTGTGACAGTATTTTCTGTGATCTGGGTAGGCCCATGATAAGACCACCCACTTATCCCATACAGGCCAAAGAACAAGTTTCGGACTAATTTTCTGCTGCTAATGACTCATCAGATTTGACTGATTTACCTAAAAACAAGTTTTAATATTCTACCTGAATCACCATGTTCTTCATCTCATGTAAATTAGGACATGCTTAACAGCTGACATGACAAAATGTTCACAACTGTACCAAGTAGTCTTTCATATTATTGTATTCATAATCACCTGAAGGATAAAATTATAAATAAAATGACAACGTGACTTTAAGAAAGATCACAAAATGAAATTTTTATGTCAGTTTCCAATTTGCCTTTTAGCTTTTGCAGGGTGCTGGTGGGAGGGGAGGGAGCTGGCATCCAGGGAAGTAACTTTGCTTATCCTGAATGATAGCTATATCTTAGAGCATCCTGCTAACTCATAGGCACCTTTGCTGCAGTATAGCAATATTTGGGAGGAAAAAACTTATTTCATAAGAGATTAGTCACAGCTATAATTCAGAAGTATATGGGTTATATGTTTTCAATTACTGGAGGGTTTAGGTATCAAATCATTCTCTCTGGCTTTGCTGAGAAATGTTTTATGCTGCTGCTTTGTTTCCAGTTGATAAGCTAGCAGCTTCTTGTGGCTGCAGGAAAGATTCCAATGACTACTTCATCTGTATTAAACCATTTGTCACAGGGAGTTAATGGATTAAATAGACTTTTTTTGTGCTTGTGTGTGAATTTAATACAGAACATACTGTTTAAGAAATGCACTAAAATCAAAAGTATTAATGCAAAATAATAAACCATTTTAAAAATAAGGATATGTTAGGAAAAAGCTAGCTGCAATGGTATCAATTGTAGCTAGTAATTCAGTAAAAATATTTCAGATATGAATGTAGGAGGTATTTTCATTTATTTGTTTCCCTTTTGGAAAATATTATTATTTGCATGCTTGATTCTTCATTTTTATTAGACATGCAGGACTCAAGAAAAATTTATATGAAGAGGGCTTTTTGTTTCTTTTTTGTTTGGTTTGGGTTGGATTTTTGCTAATATTAGTATCAATTCTTTTAAGAAATATCAAGGCATATATGCAAATCTTTGGTTTCAAAATGCTTCCCTGTAGCGAGTTTTCTAAACCAAAGTTTCATAGCATGGTTCAGGTTAATTACAGGTGTATACTCCTAGAGGTTGCATCAAGGACCTATGATGAACTGAGGCTTGATTCCAATGCATCAAATAGATCTTTTGTGTATTTTAGCTACATCACTCAATCACTTCTGAATAAAACTTAAATTATCATAAGAACAGTCTTCCTTTTCATGAAAGTAGGAATTTTTTAAACACAGTCAGAATTAAGACTTAAGGGTTGCATATACCTTATTTCCTCATATAAGAAAATAATATTTTGTTCATGAAAAATGGAAAGTGGTCACCTAAACGAATGTAATTAAACTACAGTTAAATGTTTAACTGATTGAAGACAGTGGACTGAAGCAAATAATATATTTACCCCACGGAGCTGATAAAGCAAAAATAACTTCTCTATGGAACAGTTGGGGAAAAAAAGATCCTTTTTTTCTAATGGCAAAAATATTGCTTGTCTCCCTTGAGTCCTACAGCAAACCAATGGACTATAGGAATATATATTTTTGGACATGAGGAAAAATTTCTTTACTGTATTTAAAAGACGTGTAGATGAGGCGCTTAGGGACATGGTTTAGTGGGCATGGTGGTGTTGGGTTGACGGTTGGACTCGATGATCTTAGAGGTCTCTTCCAACCTTAATGATTCTATGATTCTATTCTATGATTCTATGATTCTATAGTGGATGGCCATTTTACATACCTGTTTTATTTAAAAAATTATAAAAAGTTTATTTGCTTTATCTCCAAAATGCTTTACAATAGTTATGCAGTACAGAAAGGATAATTAATGAAGCACATGCTGATATTCAGCAAGATCTGCAGAACCACCTCTGCACTATCCTAAGAACTTGACAAATATCACCAAATGAAAACACTCCAATTAACCTGAAATTCTAATACTATTATCTCATCCTTCTCCACACTACCAGGAGAAATACAACTGCAGCTATTTAAAAAAAAATAAAAAATATAGCTTTCATTCAACAAGACTATGTTTTCAATTCTATAGTTGTAGTTACCAATGGGGTTAAAATACTAGTAGCCATGTTGGAGTTTCTATACATTAAAAAGGATGTATGTAGCTATCTTTTCTTTCCATGTCACAAAACTACCTAGTCAACACTTGAAAACATCTCTAGCAGCCATTAGAATTTCAGTAAAGCAGTTAACAACTTTACTGCAAATTAATACTGAAATGACGCCATCATACTTGCATCCAACTATATGCACTATGTGCAGTATATATAGTGCATAAACTACATGCAATACATATAGTGACTGTAGGCAAAGAAAACAGTTTGTTCTCCCGCTCTACTTATACTTGAGATTGTTTCTCTACACAAAGTTACAAAGTTTGCCCCTTTTGCCCCTACCCCCAAGGCAAATAGGTCTATATGAGATAAGAAGCACCAAATTAAGTGCTTCTATTAAACGATTTAGGGTAAAAAGAATATAACCTGTCAGAATCTGTCCCTGCAGACAGGGACAGAATCCCCTGCTCTGGACCAAGTATCTAATAAGCGACCCTAATGAGGCAAGTACATAAGTCTTGGTGGACACATCCTAGTAAAAAGTAATGAGTTTTTAATTAGATTTCTAGAGCCGTATCAGAACCTCCTTATGGAGACAGAAGTACCTCATTACCAAAGATATGCATTCCACTAAGAATATGCTAATTTTGGCTTCATGCTGCTGTTTTTTATAGAATTAGCAACAAACCTGCTTGTTGTACTTTACCATATGTCTGGGTGGTGTTCTGCCACATCACCCTGTGATTGCAGAACAGAGACCCTCCCCACAAGCACTGATGGCCATTGCCGAAACCTATGCAAGAGTCGCATAATAGGCCAGATGTTGAAACTTGCACAGGTTTATACAGCTGAACCAATTTGCTGTTAGCTTTCCTTCTCCAACAGAGAAATCATTTTTGTCTCTCCTGTTAAGCACCAACATGAAATACGTCATTAAATATTTGCTTTCCTGCTTGTGGTTTGGCCATAACGATATGTGAACAGATGTGTCACCTCTGTCCTGGTCTGTATGGTGAGCTATTAGTATGCTCTACAGGTCACTGTTAGAGACCCGTTTAACAGGTGGTAACACTCTGAATAAATGTACACAACCCTTGAAGATTTGCTTAGAGTAGATTCAATCACATTCAGATGGGAAGCTATGAGGTTCAGTTACAAAAAGTCAGCATAAAAAGCTATGATTCTAAATTACAGTTTTATACAAAACGTGTATAATACCCTGTAACCATCAGAGAAAACAGTGCCATGTGGTATTTAAGCTGAGAGTGTAAATGAAAGAATTTGTGCCGTGCAACCCCTGTTGAGGGGACTCCACTAAAACATCCATCTATGAATCAAAACAGCTTATTTGAAACATTTGTTTAAGCGGTACAAATACATTAACAAACTAAATCAGCCTAATATCAATATGTAATAAGCAGTTTGACCCCTTTCAAGATCAATTATTTTCCCAAAGTAGGTTTCCATCTTTAGTATGTTGGCAGAATGTCAACTTACAAACAAAACCCATCACAGTGATCTGTTTCATATTTTGAAGCATTTCATTACAATGAACGCAGAAGCACTCAACTGGATTAAATTACTATTTGTATTGTTGAGAGCCAGTTAGACATCGACCAAATTTTCTCCCTAAACAAGGCAAGAAGACGAAAAAGTTCTAGAAACTGAAGAGTTATATTACAAGAACTGTCTGCTGGCTACTGAATAGCTGTGTCACTGAAAGCACTGGTTCAACATTTTGGATGCCTACTTTATCTCACAGAGAAGGGATATAAGCCAGGTGCTGGAGATTCATCAAATCCTATGCCAAGAAAAGAACACATACTGTGCCATTGAATAAAAAAAAGATGGCTAGGCTTTTAGAGAATAGTCAGTTAACCTTTTCCACAGCAGTCAGAACAGGAAGGGAAAAATATTGATCCTGTCATGATCGGTAACTTCTGTATGATATATGCAGCATGTATTTCAGACTCACTTTTGTTATTCTTCTATACAGTCAAAATGTTAAGGTGCTTTAACACAAATAAATGGTCATTTCACAATTTAGCAGAAGCAGAAATGTTTCGACAGGATGCGAGTGTTTCAGTGTTTCATAAATTCTCCCTCACTTTTAAAAGATAAAATGATTGAAAACCAGAAAGTGTGACTGACTGTAAAAATGGATGGTATTGACCACTGTACTAAGTTTTCTAATCCGACTGAAATTCAGAAAGTAAGTCATTGGGGAAGAGGATGAGGCAGAGATTGTTGGTAACTTTATTTATACATGAGCTGTATGTTAAAACCAGAGCTCTGATTTCCTGATGATATCTTAAGAATGATGATTGTATTGCTGGCCCTTTTTTTGTTTATGGCTCTAACTTTCAGATTTTAGCTCTAGACAAGAGCACTAGTTCTAATATGCATTACAAAATACTCATGAAGATTTACAGAGATCTTTATGAGCAACCAAATACTCTGTGCGTGAGAGTATGAACAGTTAAAGTATAAGGTAGAGGTTGTGATTCCCCCCACCAGTTCCACAGACACAATAAAATTTCCAGCCACAGCGAGAAGCAGATGAAAAAAGTTTTAGTGAATATGCTATCTAATAAAAACTGAGTTTTCTGTTCATAAAGTGTTTTCAAGCCAATTCTGATTTAGAATGTTCATTGTGTTCTGTACAGATGCCTGGAATAAATTGCCTAAAGTGATTTCAATTACATATTGATTGTTTACTGCAGACAATAAATATTAAATATTTAAGGATTCTAATAAATCATTGAAACATCAGGTATTGTTTCCTTTCCCTCACTGGGTCACTGTAGCTTTAAGTATAATCACTATTTATCTTTGTTTAGTTATTCTATCTGCATAGAGGTAAGTGCAGTTTCCGAGGATCATTCGAAGTATAAAATCAGTTATATTAAACAGCTGTTAGCAATGCAACTAATGCTCATGACAACTAATTGTCAGCATTTCACTAATCATTTCAGAAAAGCAAGTACACTTTTTTTTATTGTATAAAGAAGAATATGTTGTTTTGGTGGTTTTTTTCTTTAACACTGTAAAACTCCAATCCTTTTGGTTAAAGAGAATAGAAAAAAGTAAAGCAAATCTGGTCCTAATCTTATTTTGTATGCTCAAAATATTCTGTCTGAAGCCAGAACCCAAACTGAGAATGACAAAAATCTGTGTGTTCCAGCTATGAGGAAAGATAGTCTGAGAGACCAAAGTAAAATCTCATGCTCTTTTGTTAGCACGCAGCCAAAATCAAGTTGTCGAGTCAGGTCCCAGAACACTGCATGTCCACATAGCACAGTGAGGTGTCAAGCTGAAATACTAAGTCAAGTGCCCAGAAGCAAGATAGTGCTATCAGCACAATGCTGGTACAGCTGCACAGGGCTGTCTACGCTCCCTCCAGACCTCCAACTATCTCATTCAAAGCTGTATCTGGCTGTGGTGTGACAATATGTTAAACTGTCTGCTTGGCTTCTGGTGACAGATCAAAAATAGTGTGGCTAAATGATACAAGTGACAGTCCAGATTGCTTCTATTCTGCCGTTTCAGATATGTTCAAGCACACCGATGAATTAAGTTTTTATCAGCAGCTTCATGCCAGATCAAGCTTTGTCTGTTCTCCTGCATGGAACATAAAAAACATAAAAGTTGGCATAAATTTGAGATCATGTATTCTGGCTAATTTGACAAAATAAAAGTGTTTGCCCAAGCCCATCTAGATCAAATTGGTTCTTCATTTCTTCCAGTAGCACACAGGTCTGATGGGGGACACATGACCTAAGGATGTCTGAACAGATGTTTAATGTATAATATAGACATCCAGAAAACAACAACAACAAAAAACCCAAAAACCACAGAGGTCTGCACAACACTTCCTTCCTTACTTGGAATCCAGTGGATTGGTTACAACTGCCCTCTATTGCTATTACACATATCTGGAAAGAGGAACTGTGATCCCACTAAGCTGATCAATGACTAACATGACTGATAAGAGAATAATAAACATAAGTGTTTATGATGGCCTCTAAATTGCCAACATCTGGTTTTTTTCCCAACACTCAATATATAATGTTTTAAATTCCCTACCTCGAAAAGAAGTAAAGATGAAAAGATCTCATTTCATTACATCTTTTACCCTAATATATTTACATATATTTATATAAAATAGCATACATCTCATATCCATACATAACTAAGTGTATGTATATAAAAAAATTAAGATATTTTTTAATCTAATCTTTACGAGTTTGGAGAAAGTTTACAAACGTCATTTTGGTGAACCCTGAGAAGTCAAAACTAGAAGGAAAAACAGAACAAAAACGTTTTGTTCTTCCCTCTCATCACTTTAAAGCCTCATGATTTAAAAGATCATTGAACATTTGGTCTTGGCAGCTGTCATAATCCACAGTTTTGCATTTACTCTTATAAAAAGTTCAATCAATTATGAATAGTGAACAAATGATTAAAAAATGCATAGTCTTTCCATGAATGATTCACAAGAGCTAAATTTGTCAGATAAACTGTTCCTAAAAATATTTGGTTTGGCTCTAAGCAAACAACAGATATAATGAAAAGTAGACTGTAGTTTTGCTTTTTTCTTTGTTTTACTGAAATATTATTAGAAATATAGTTAAAGAGTTTTAGAGCTTTTTTGGCAAGTATCCCTTGACATCTTGAGGATTTCATTTATCGTGTGTGGAGTTAGTAGGCTAGAAAGGAGAGATAAGTACATGTAGTGAGATCATAACCAAGGCAGTTACAATCCTTAAAGTGGGGTTTTGCCTTGTTATCTGGCTGCATTAAACCAAAAATAAAAAATAAATAAATAAAAAAGGATTGGGGGTTTCTTGTTTATTGTCTCTTAATGATTTCCACATTACATCTGCTCAGTTCTCAGTTTAAATGTAAAAAAGCTGTGGTATTTCCCTCTAACTGTTCCGTTCTCAAACTCATCCTAGACTCCGAAAGTGAAGCTGGGTTTTCTCTGGCTCACACGTCTCCTACAAAGACCCTGCAATCTGACTGTTGTTAGGAATTTAGTTGATGATGTGCCAGCTGGAACCAAGCCCAGTTCATTCCCTGGGAGCTGCATTGGTTCTGCAGTGCAACAAAAGGCACAAGTAACAGCAATTTGCTCTAGCCAAGAGGCTGAGCACATCAACAGATAAAGTAGCACGTGTCTCAGAAGACCTTTGTTACCTTCATGACTCTGCTGCTCTGGATTGCTTAGTCACCTTGGACAAATCACTTGCCCTTGCTGTCATTCCTACATCCATAAAAAGAAATAGTCTGTCAAGTAAATGATCTAAAATAGGGCAGAGACTGCATAATAATTACTTGATGTAAAGGTAGTCAGGAAAGGGCTAACTATATGCAGCCTCATCTTCTTTCAAATTAAAAAATATTACTAGAAATATTTAAGAACAGAATAAAGCTGAATGTATTTTCTTATAAATTACACACTAACTCTCACTGAGAGAAAAGGGATACCTAAATAGCTAATCATCCTGACATGAAGTCAGTTAACATAAATAACAAAGTTGAGGACAGGTAATGCATAAAAACATTAACAATTATCTACTGTTTTCAAAGACACTATTGTAGCAGTTACTAGAGCAAACCACAATCACTGAAATTTTATCTTCTATAGAAAGCTATTTAAAGGTATCATAAAGGACTGTAAAATTTCCTAATTAAAACTGATTTAAAACCAGACAAAAGATTAAACTGAGGATAAAAAAGGAAAAAAAAAAGAGAACAGGAAAAAAAAGAGATGGAACTGAAAATAAAAGAAAGAAAAATGCCTATGCATTCACACTGGGCCAGCAATGCTTATATACTTGTTGCATGCACTATGTTAATCTGTAAAAAAACTTTCTTCCTGCCTCACCAAGTAAGAACAGACAAAAGATTTCACAATTTCTTTGTACTTAGATGTCTTAGGCTTTTCTTCATCATGTGACTGAAAGAAATTACATTTAAACTCTCTGTTAAAATCTTTAAACAAATAAATTTCTAATTCTCCTCATGACTTGGAATATTTTTGTGTTGTCCACTGTGGTTCCTGCAAGACTCAGGAGTTAGATCCCAAGATAGGAAGAGGGGAAATAGAAGTAGTCTTTGGTGACCTTTAAGTTGTTGATAGTCTTGCCAAAGACTTGCATCAACACATGACATACACTTGCCAGATGAGAGAAGTCATGCAAACTATCATCAGCAACTGGCTATTTTCTAATGTTATTTTGATATAGAAAGCAAACTGATGGTTGCAATGGACATTTTACAAAGTTCCAGATTCCTTGAAGAGCATCTGTTCGTGAATGTCTGTTGAAGGACAAAGCACACATTTAAGGACTAACTTTCCAAGGGGGTTAATGCAGGATAGTATCTTTTTTGAGGCTTCGCTTACAGTGCTCGGGAAGGAAACTCATGAAGGTGGTCCTTTATTAAAAAGCTAATTCTAGAACACTCAAAAGTGAAAGAGGTAATTTTGAAAGAAACTGCCTCTCACTACTCTGGCATATAATTTGGCTCACACAGGGGAAGATTATTCCTCATTTCAGGTCTATGCCATTTCATCAAAGGTGACAAAGCAGGGAGCAGGTACCATATAGTCTGAAGGAGGAAACATATACATTTCAGGACACAACAGTCTGAGTGTTTTCCTTGGCTGGTCCAGCCTCATGACTGACATCTACTCACCAGTGAATTTAATTTACAAAGGGCAAAAATTTTCTGCTGCCTGGAAAAGAGTCAATAAGAATTAAAAAGATAATGAAAAACAAGAAGTTTGGTTTCTTCCATTTTCTTTTTTTTTCTTTTTTTTTTTTTTTTTAAATGAAGAAGGTCCAAAAAACTTTAATGATGTCCTTTTTTTTCACAGCCCTTAATTCTCCTCCTCAGCTCCTGGCTGTTTTGAAGTACCAGTTTTCTGTTTACTTTTGGTTTCACTATTCTGCTGAGCTTCTGTAAGTTTCCAATACTTCTGTCAGGGATTACACTTAAACCCTACTTGCCAATTTGTTATGCTGTTGAAGGCTTTATTGTAAAAATAAGGAATCTGTATGAAGATTTTACCGACTTACTTTTAAAAGAAGAAGCTATTGAAAATGACTGGATAGAGAATAAAACCAAATCCTCTGTTTCTCTATGAGAGGAACGCACTCTCGCGTATACAAAACTTTACAAACAGCTATTTTTGCTAATAATAATTTAACTCTTTCTTTCCTATCTGAATCATATTCTTTCACTTCTAGTTTCTTACCAGCTCATCAGAAGTGATTTCTTCAGAGAGGCTATAAAATTATAATCCATTTTAATAATCCCTTGTAAAAAGATTACAAGGATAAAAGTTTATTCATACTCCCTGTTAATGTCTTGATAAAAAAGGGTAAAAAAAGATATCTATGAATTCTTTAGATGCTATTTTGTGACACAGTGGTTGCAAAGTCATCACATAATAGTAAATAGCCTGTATTACTATGAGAGCAACAGAGATATTGTTACAAGGGTCATTCTATACCATTCTTGCTCTTCTGTACCTGTCATGATCTCAGTACCTCTCATGTACGACACATAGAGGAAACTTAAACTAGGGTGATGAAATATGAAAGGAAGTGTCTGCTGGTGTTTAAAATTGAACCAAACCTGTCTTTACTCCAAGTAGGCAGATGTGTAAGTGCCTGTGTGCATGCTGGTGCATTGAAAAGGTCAGCATTTCTAAAGAAGTGTATTTGACAGAAGTTTAAGCTAGGCTTGTGAGTGAGAAAAGTGGAAAATGCTTATGATTCCTTGTAAAGTATATCTACACTGAAAAAAAAAAAAAGAAATCAGCAGTCCCTGAGCTAGAAGAGATGTGGCTGACAAGCCTATATGGCACAGAGCAGCTCCTTGTGGGACTAAATTCAGATATAGAAACAATACATCTTCATTTGAAAAGAATGCATCTGAGCTAAAACATCTTACCTTTGCAGGGCAGCTATACTACTCATCTAGCTAACTCATTCAGCCACAGCGGACTCATTCCAGCCACAGAGGAGGTACACACATACTCATTTCTGCATTTCCTTGAGTAGTCCAGGCAGAACCATCTCAGATCACCCTGCACCTGCTGGTGTAGAAACAACCTTAGAAAAAAGTTGCCAAGTCCCTTGCAATCCATGGAGCTATGTGAAATAGTTGGAAGCTTGCCCTGGAATGGTTGCACCCTCTGACTAAGCCTTTTTTCTGTTATATTGCTGTGGCATATCACAGAAAAGGAACGTCTCCCCTACAGGAGCGAAGCAGGGTGTAGCAGAATGCAAATTGTCCTCTCAGGCCAAGACCAGGAGCAGCAACCAGGAACCGCTCCAGGCCTTTTACTTCAGTTCCACAGGACTCAATTCTAAAAATGAAAATTATCATACACAAAAATGCTTGTAATAATGAAACATAAGGAAAAGAATCTGTTAAAAAGCATATCTAAAGACTTAGAATGAAATATTTCAATAGGCCCCCAGTATAAGTTTTAAAGGGTAATTAAACTGTACTTGTTCAGTCAGGCTGAATTCACAGGATGACTAATAGCAGATACTCGCTATTAGCGTAGCAGTTTAAATAACTGAAACGGTAGTACATTTTCTGTTGTCCTTTTTTAGTGTAAGCAATATGGTTTACAAAAGATTTATACTGAGAAATTAGTACTGTTATTGCAAAACTAAACATTGCAATATTACGTATTTTAAACAAAGTAGATTCCTTATAATGACTTTCAGAATTTTATTATTATTTCCAGTATGTCAGAGGCTCAGGAACAGAAATACACTCTGCGGGCAATCAAGCACAAACATGGCATTTGTTCTTTAGCTAAATACAGTCTCTATTTGGCTGCCTCCTTGTTACCTTTGAGATATAAATCCTCATGAGGCCTCAGTTAGATGCAGTAATGTTCCAATAAGTCAATCTAGTGGGATGCCTGTTCTGATTATCCTGATTCATCTTCAGTGCAAGCTGCTGATATATGCATGTAATAATACACCAGTGGGGAGTATTGAAGAAAATCTGGCTTTTATATAATTAGACATTTGCTATAAAGAACTGGAAAGTTATATAATCATCCTAGTAGACACAAACCAAGTTTTCCTTAGTGTGCTACCGAAGCACAGATAATTTGTTATCCATTGTGTTCAACTGATTTATTCCTTTGCTTTGCTGATTATATATGAAGATCTCAATAATCAAAGCCTATAGAATTCAAACAGCTATGACAAGATTTGAGGGTATTAGAACATATCTTCCTAGTGTAGGTGTAATTTATACTGTGAGAACAGATTTGCTGGTATTATTTATTCTAGCTCCTTAGGTGAAGAAAGCTATAGTAGCAGAAGCCATTTATGTGACATAAATATCCTAATGAATATGCAGTTGCTTCCAGGAAAACATTTTGTAAGAGTTGGGTCCCTAACCAGTATTGCTACACTGGCAAGTGTTTCTAGTTTAAACGAGGTCACAGTCTCAGTCACTATTCTTATTCCAGACAAATACAGTTTTCAGGGGAAAATGAGCACCCACCCTGTGGAATCCCAATAGTAAGAGTATCAAAACTCCTGAATAATTAAGGAAAATGACTGAAAAAAGTCTTTATGGTTAGAAGAGGTCAGCTCCCCTGCTAAGTAGGTCTGAGAAACTGAAAATCTTCAAGAAATAAAGAATAAAAGATGCTTCCCTGAAAAACTGCGATTTTTTCAAGAGAGATGTTCATCCGTGTAGATGATGAGGAATAGGTGCCAAACACTATTACTGTCTAAGAGAAAATCCCCATTTAGGGCCTGTGTATCTGCAGAAAGATGCATTCAAACAGCTGCCAGGGTTTTGAATCACAAATGAAATGTAACCCAATAGGAGGAATTTTACATACCTACCTCGCATTGATTCCAATATAATGAAACAGTTTCCACATTCAATAAATATTTTCACTGTTGTAAAGACCATCACAGCACTATTAAAATTATGCTGATTTAAGCTAATCACCAGCTGCTTCTCCTGTATGCCAACATCTAATGGAGTGCAAATATGGGTAGGATTTAATGGCACAATAAATAACCACAGCTAGGAGAGTAGTCCTCCCCACGACTAACCTGCAGTGCCCAGTGGAGACAGTGTGTCTCATCTGCATTTACTTAGAGGGTAAATTTGCTAAAAGTCAATCACTATTAGTACTGTACACACTGAAAATAAAAAAAAAATTGCCTTTTTCCTTTTTTGGGGGTGTATGTCAGCTTCTTCAGTAGCAGTCTGCCTTGATCTGTTCTTTGGTAGCACATCTCAGATTTTCCTACTGATGTGCTACCATCCAGCTAGAAGCTGCCAAACGGGCACTAGTGATCATTTAGGTTAATAAGGAAATCCATACATAGTCATATTTGGCCACTGAGACTGTAGTGAGCTATAAAAATAGAATGAATTAAAAATATGGAGCTTCTTTTCCCTACCCCACCCATTGCATTTTGTATTCTGTAGTTAAAATATTTATGTTGCCATGCATTTGCTGGATTCTTCTCTGGACTTGGGTACCTGATTGTCTTTTGGGTCTTAAGCACCTACAATCTTATTGCATTCTTTTCCTCCACTTAATGCAAAGAGAATAACAATAGAACACTATAAAATGACCGCAGGTGATGAGAGAGAGAATATTGGATTTCACAGGAATGATTGATCAACACTGCTTTTTAATTGGCTCTAGTAGCTATTTATCATCACTTACAGAAGATCTAAAAATCAATGGAGATTTTTATGAAATGTACAGATGTGTCAAATGAACACATGTATACAGTATAATAACAGCTATGATAACACTAATAAGTCTCTTGCAAAAGGCTGTGCAGCAAACTCCCTTTAGAAATTATCAGATACATCATAAGACCTGATAGAAAATCCACAGGGGAACAGTCAGTTTTATTAATTATTTTTTTCTTCCTTTTCTTTGTAGATACCATGTCAGACTCCAACTGCCAAATACTTTAAGTAGCAAAAAGGATGCAAATACAATATGTTAAGAAAATCTACTTTGCAATATTCTTTAGCTTTCAAGTAAATGAAGATGGAGAGTGATTAAAAAAAAAACTTTTTTTTTTTTTTATGCTTTCGGCCTGATCATGCAGACCAGCTCAGAACAGAAATAGGGAAAAGATTAAGCACATGGAATTTGAGGGTTTCCACTTAGGGATTTGTGGCTTAGTCACCTCTGTGCCAAAGACATATCTGTGTACACATGCAAGCAAGTCATAGAATCATAGAATCATAGAATCATTAAGGTTGGAAAAGACCTCTAAGATCATCAAGTCCAACCATCAACCCAACAC
>NW_008795679.1:494932-526423 GCF_000699145.1 Aptenodytes forsteri | reverse complement strand
ACTCTCTGGGCCCGGCCGTCCAGCCAGTTTTTGACCCAGCGCAGAGTCCACCTGTCTAAGCCGTGAGCCGCCAGCTTCTCTAGGAGACTGCTGTGGGAGACGGTGTCAAAGGCCTTACTGAAGTCCAGGTAGACCACATCCACAGCCTTTCCCTCATCCACTAGGCGGGTCACCTGGTCATAGAAGGAGATCAGGTTGGTCAAGCAGGACCTGCCTTTCATGAATCTGTGCTGGCTGGGCCTGATCCCCTGTATATATATACCTACTTGTCTGTGTGTTGATGGAGTTTGTTCAATCTGAAGCCACAAATACTTGTTTGTGCACAAACACTTTGTAAAAATGAGATGTAAGCTCTTCCTATTCAATTTAATTATGTTTTCATAATGTAACACAGAATGGTAACTTTGCCAACTATACAGAACCAAAACCTGTCTATTGGCATCAGTGAGAGACTTCAGGAAGAGCAAGAATTTTTTTCCCATTGTCAAAAAATACATGTCAAATTACTTTCCTTTGTGAATGTCTAAATGTGTGAACAATCAATTAAAAAAAATGGCAAACATTCAGGAACTGTTGTTAATCTATTCTGACAATTGTAGTTTAGATTTCTTTCTATTATATCTTAGAATGTATGCACCTGCTATAAAACCCTGCAGGATATTTTATAGAAGAATCTAAAGGTGTGTCTATGTTGTAGTGCTCTCTTTTAATTTAGCTTTCTTTTAAGATATCTGGGGAAATCTTCACTTACAAAAGAGGAGAACACGCTGTCTGTTATGCCAATTGTAGGGGAAATAATTTTTCAAAGCAATTGTGTTACATATTTTTAACCTAAGTTAGTGAAATAGCACAGAGTTGCAAGGTTTCATTTCAAGACGCGTGAACCCCTCATTGATCTTTAGTTCATGCCATAGTATATGTAAAAGGTAGGAATTCTTACAGACAATTTAATCCTGGCTGAATCACATAGGTGTGAAACGATATGTGACTAGCACAATTAAAGATGTTATAGAGGTGTCAGTTTTCATATGTCTATATATATTTGTGTACACACAAGGAATGCAAAACTTTTCTCAGCTAAATTAAGCACACAAAGTTGATGTGCTTATACATTTGCTGGTGGAAAGCATTCACACTTAGATCCAAAAGCTTCAAATCACCACAACCTCCAAAAGTCTTGCAAAGTTCAGGAATGTTTCAACAAGAAAACTTGAAGATGTACCTACACCCAGTAAATGTTTATGTCATCATTCATATCTGATTTCTTCTATACTCAAAAATGAATATTTTTTCTTTATTTTGAAATTAAATTAATAATTAAATTCAAAATGCTGAGCAGAGTTCATTATACTAAATCAAAAAGATATAGGGTTTTTTCAGCAATGAAACAGAAAACAGCAAGTAGAATTGGGTTATTAATTTTCATATAGTACACTTGCTTTATGAAATAACTTTTTATGCAAATAATATCTTTTACATCCATCAAGTAGGTAAGAGGAGCCTCCAGAAGGGAAGGGGAGCTGAGGGTGACAGCAAGGCCTCCCCGACAAGGGACACAATCCCACACTACCCAAACAAGCAGAGCACAGTAGGTCTGGTGACAATGACAAGGGTTGGCCACAGCCCAGCTGGCCAGGCAGGTCCGTAGCGAGGATGCAGGTCCCAGGTCAAGCCAGGGAGCCAGTTCAGGAAGGACAGGTCAGGGCAAGGGAAGTGCCAGGCAAAGGCACAGCACAGCTGCGATATAGCTCAGGCAGGGACCACGGGTGTAAATCATCATCCAAGCAAGGGGAGGCTCATCTCATCTCTTCTCACTACTTCTGCGTATTCCCAGTGGTCTGATCCAAGGTTACATGGCTGCACCACATCAGAGCAAACTTTGAACAGGGTCAGCTAAGTCCTTGGGAGGCCTATTATGAGGCTGCAAAGGACTAGTACAAAGAAAAATAGTTCAGGGCAGTTAGATCCTGCTGCACTCAGGGCCCTGAGAAAGAGCATGGCCCAGAAAGAAAAAGCAAGAAAATTTCTTCAGGTTTAACTGAGATATCCTAGCAACAGTCCAAACTGGCGACTGTAAGAAATTTGTTCGGATGAAGGGTATTTATTAAAACCAGTGTGTGACTTCTCTTTCAGTCCAGAACGTTTTGAATCATAGCATTTGACTTCTGGGGAAAAAAGCCCTGCAGATTTCTAGCTAAATATTCCCCACAGGCAGTTTCCACGATGTGCTACTGTTGTGCTGTATGAGAAGTATACTTTTGTCATCTTCTACCATTTCTTTCTATAGACTACATTTCCTGACTGGTCTATACCTCCCACCACACAGTTGCTGTATTTGCTGAACTGCTGCAGACTGCCGCAAACATCTCCAGCCATGATGCTTTAGCAGAAATATTAGTTCTCAGTAAAAGCCAGCATACAGAAGAGACTATATATGGACAACTATAACTCTCATGAGAAATGAGAGTAAAACTTCTTAATCCAGTTGTTGCCTGAGAAGTAGGCTTTTCTTATAGTTTTGAATAAATAAGAGGCATTTTATTACACAGATTTTTTTAAATAGGTCTTAATTTCCCTCATAAAACTTCTTTCTTTTCCCTCAGTTACACAAACATGACATACACATGCCTCATCTAGTTAAAAGACCACTTTCCATCAGAAGGCTTTTTATAAGCCAATTTACCAGGTGATAACTTATTTAATTTCTACCTATTATTATGGCCAAAATTTTTACTTCTGTCCAGAACATAACAGAACAGGGTTAGCATCAGTATACGTGGGGCTGGGCAGCTCTCTAGCTATTCCTATGCCAGGGAAGAACATCACAGTAGATGGGCACAGTGTGAAGAGATACAGCCTCCACAGCCAACCTGGTAAATATTTGAGAGATCTGTCAAGCTTTGCCCTTGCAACAGTACTGCCTGCTCATGAAAATTTTTAAGACTAGAAAGAAAAATGGATTAAGCAGCAGTTTGTAAAGCATAGAAGACTGAGAAAAAGATCATAGCTGTGCTGCATCCTCCAGTGTGGCTTATGTGGGTATGTAATGCAATCAGACCCAGATCATACGCTGAGTGAAACCAAGCCTCTGAATTATTAAGTATTTTCATCTCTGTACCTTACAGAATTATATTCTAACTGGGCTTGCCACTATAGAACAGCTAAATCCTAGATTTAACTTTGATTTAGTCTCTCATACAGGGGTTAATTTCCTAGCAGTTAAAGTTCCTTGTGACACTGTTTCTGTCTTCTCTTTTTAGTTGCTTGAATTCTGTGTTTAATGTTTTCAGAATTCAGACAACAGAGAGGAATAAATCAAGCTGTCACTTTGCTGAATGAGACTGAGAAGACTCATCAAGATAATGACTGAGTACTGTAGGCAATATACAGCTTAATTTCTGATTTCTTTAAGTCTATCTGACATTAATATTAATCGCTTAGCTATTGTCAAAATTCAGGGTTAAGTGCAAGAGGAAGAGAACATTACTTTGGTAGTGCACATACACCATTAGGTAAGCTGGATCCAGTTTCAAGATAATTCTAAATTATCCTTTGGAAGAGGAGAAAAACACTGAAGGAATTAAAGTATTAGAATTATGTACCTTTTCTTTCACACAGGGTCAGTCATGACTAACATCATCTACGGTTAACCAACCCTTCCCCTAAAACACTGTTTTAATTTGCTTTGCTGAACTTGAATGACTCAAGTTGATAATTCCATGCAGAACGACAGTGCTTCAGGCTGAAATGTCTTTGAAAACATCACGTAAAACAGTTCAGATGTTTCTGACAACAAGACCAGAAAAGAAAAATGCATTGTTTTGCCCTTACTGAAGAAGTCAATACAATTGTTTTGTGAAGATATTGTACCATCTCTCTGTTTCAGAGCATGAACTGGAACTCCAGTCATAATAAGCCCTCTCCTAGTGAAAATAAACTAAAATTTGGATCAATTGCATATCTCTGAAAACTGCATTTTTCTCATATTTTCAATATAAATGGGTAGAATTTGACAGTTGGATTCCCAAAGACAGCATTTACATTTTTCTAAAGGTCCATTCCAGGGCAGAAGGTACCAAACAGGATTATGCATATAAAATTCTTCCTCTTAATTTCAAGAGGCTATTATGTCTTCAAAACCAGAAAATGTGAGCTCTGAATGTAAGTAAAGATTTGTACTATAATGCAAAGAAATGTGACTTAAATTAAGAGATTCAAATTAAGGTTGCACAGGTAAGTGTAACTATGGAGTTAACTGTCTTAAGGGTTAATGATTACTGAATGAGAATTTTGCTTCTTTAGTGTCTTTGTTTACTTGGTTAAGCTCATTTTAATACAGTAATATATCACCAGCATGTTATACATACACTCACATATGTATATGAAAATTGTTATTATTGGTGGCAACATATAAAACAAGAATACCTTACATCTTTATAGCAGTGAGAAAAACAACAGCTGCCTAATCTGTACAAACAAAAGAATGAGATGAAAAGAAGCCAAAAGGAAGAAAGAAAACTTAATTGAATTCTGTAATCCTTTCTCTTGGAAGTTTCTCTTGGAAATGAAAAGTGGTTTTCATTTTTTGCACCAGAATTATATCAGTCATATAATTTTGACCACAATTCCATTGTTCTGCCAGGAATAGCTACAGCAAGAGAACATAGCAATGAATAGAATTTTAGTCTCTTAGTTAAAAAGAGACATTCCAATAGCCTGAAAATTAGGGTCACCAATAGAAAAAGCAGCTGATTCCCCTTAATTTTTACTGTTTCACCAAACCTTTGTTTAGATTTAAAAGTGCTTGCCTTTTTCACCTCCTTACTATTTTAAGCCTCTACTTTTCTCTTTTTTTGCTCTAGCCAAGCTTTCAGACAGAGGAAATTTTATAAAATGTTTCATTTAATTTTTTTCTCTGTATGAAATTTTTAAAGACACTGGTATTTTGCTAACTTGCTATATATTAAATTTCTTCTATTCTTTTTCACTTAAGATTGTTCTATAACTAATTAATCACTTTGTTCTTTTACTCTTACTCTGTAGTTATTCTACTAGATATAATAATTCTTCTTTAAAATCTTTTCTTGCTATTTCATTTATTAAAAGGGCCACAATAGAATCAATGCATGAGGGATATTTGAAATTCCATTAAAAATAGCAATATTCCACAGTCCATTTACCAGTAAAAATAGTGATTAATGCTGTTTAATTTCCTTTATATTTTCTAGTCTCTTCTTTCGTTTGCTTTATTTTTGGAACATAAATCTTTAATATCTGCACAGAATGCACAATTAATAGGACACATGATTCTTATGATGGCAGGGCCTATGCCTATTTAGGATTTTGAACATATGTCTGAACAATGAGATATTCATTGGAAAAGCTTATTTTGTGTGGTCTAATTTTCCATATGTCCTGCACAAAACATTTCAGAGGTTTGACATTAAAGTGTGTGTGGTACTGATGAAATGGTCTTCCCTGGAACTTTTGTCAGAAGGTTTTATAAGAATGAGAAGTTAAAGGTGTAATTATCCAGCACTTTTTAATGTTTCTTCATTTTCATTGTCCAGTAAATGTGAAAGAACATGAGGACTGTGAGCAGAATGATTGGGCAATTTGAACATAAGGTTTATTAGGAACTACAGAATTATCTGTTCTTTCACTTTCATCTTTAGGTGCCCCTCATAACAAAAAACGGTTCTTGTCATGCATGAGACTTAACTTGGCCCTTACGAGACTGGGTAATTGCTAGACAACCTTTTATGTTACATTTGCAGATGTGCAAGGTACATTAGAATTTACTGTGGGCAAAATTATGTGGCCATATATTTTGCTGAAAAAAATTCTGCCATCACTATGCCAGACAAACTATGCCAATAATATCCATGATGTGGACTCAAGTTACGTTAACAGAAAAGAAGTTTTATTAGATTCATTTATGTTGGTGATGGTAACAATGAAGAGAAGATGAAAGAAAAATCCTTTTGTCATCTGATGCTTTGTCTATGTTGGTGGTAGACTCCACTATAACAGCAGTTTCTGCAGTGTAGATAGTCCATAGAGAAACTTTTTGTAGCCTCATGCATAGACACATTAGTTGTATTAATTAAACCATTGATTTTAAGCTTCTATGTTAAGTACCATGCGCCTTGATTCACAGTTCTGCAACAATGAATTTAAAATAGATGACATTAAGACTACTAGTCAGGGAGTCAGACAGCTCCTTCAAGTGAATATAATTTATTGGTAATTTTATTTCTTATTATAAATTAATTTTTTATTATAGTTCCATCAGGCATAAGAATAATTTGATCAAACATAGGGATCTACAGTGTAAAAACTTTAGAGCATAATTCATCTGATGAGCTTTGGATGTCAAGCTTCAGAGATAACCAGACGACTCAAAGTGCCTTTATCACTTCATTGACTATAGTGTAAGTCTTGGGTATTCAGCCTTGAAATAGATCATTTACACCACAGACAAGCGCTAGGATTTATCTGACTTATTGTGGGTTTCTCACATGAATATTTCTACATCTGAAATTGTCCTTTTGAACATTTTTTACAGTCTATGGAGATGTTGTCAGTGTACTCAACTGAATCTACAGTGCAATGAATCTCATCCTGAAGTAGATGCCTACATTTAATCAAACTTAGCCTTAAACTAAAATGTAGACATCTAAAACTAGGTGATATAAATCCCATCAGGGGCTCAAATGCTTTTCCAACCATATCAAACATTACATCAGGACATGGGGTAATCAGTCTCCTTATATTTAAAAGATGTGTAACAAATATTTCCTCATTTCAATGACTAGCAGTTGTGCTCTGGGAGGGAACAGATGTCCAGTTAACAAAAAAATTCTTTCAAAACTTTTCAAATTATATGAAAATTTCATTTTGTCTTTACCTAATAAGCATTCCTACCCCTCTTTGAGTTTTACCTAATAAGCATTCCTACCCCTCACTTTGAATACATTAAAATCCTTTGCTGAGATAAGTTTGCATGTGTTGCAGAGAGGAAGAGTGAAAGACTGAAAAATAGATTTTCCAGAAAAAAATATTTTCTTAGGACAGTAATCAAAAGAAGGTGAGATCATTTGATAAATGCTTTTCTACTAAATTACATTGATAGAAATATTTATATGCTAGTTTAACAACTTCTAACAATAGAAGCAAATGTCATTTAAAGGAAGCTAGAGCATAGAATCAACTAAGACTTTTTAAATGCATTTTATTCCAGTGAGGGTCATTACAAAGTTGAAAGCATTAGGAGATCATTTATAAGACACAGATTTTTTTTCTTTTACACTGATGACTGGGCTGACCCCAAAAAAACAGATGAACTATCTTAAAAATTACTCTAGTTTGAGCTGGCTGATAATTTTAATCAGAAAATATTTATTCAAAGTCTGATTTTTTTGGTTGGAACATCTTTTTCGACGAATGTTCATGGAAAATAAAAGATTCACTGTTAACATATCTAGTGTAATTTGTATTCTGAATGACAGCTTCATTTTTGTTTTGTAACCTAGGAAATATATAGAATTCAACTCTGGCTGGCCTACCACATACACGAATGGTCAAATCATTTATCTGTTTGCTTGTGTTTTTATTTTATATTCCCTATTGAAAATTCATTCTTGATTATTGATTAGATCAGTGAAAGTGATCTTATTACCAAATGGTTAAGGCATTTATGGTAAGCGTTTCAGGATCCACTACAAATTTATTGTAGACAACTAGGATGAACCTAGAGTAGTTACAGGGCTGAAACTTATAACTGAGTTATTCAAGTACTCATCTGCAAACTAAAAGAATTCTCTGTATCACTTGCAATATCAGTGATCAACTAGAAGTCTGTTCTCATGTATAGCTCATGCTTTTTTTTTAATTTCATCAAGTTTTGTAAGGAGTGAAAACCATTTTCCAGCCCACTCTAGCCAAAACTTTAATGTTTTAATTTGGTGGAAAGAGTACTACACAAAACCACAGGAGAGTTAACTCAAGCAAGTAAGAGCCCTAGGCTATATTCCTCCTACTTATGTGAATGTTTAGAAAATGAAGTATTCTAATAATTTTACTGCTTTTTATTTCAGTTGCTGAGCCTCACAGTATTATCACTTGCAAATACAGTGAGGATGCTCCCATGAGAAAGATTAGAAATTTCTTGTGGGGATCCACAACCCTTGGAGCAAAGATGATTTTTGCATTGACATTAACTCATGGGAAATTGCATGGTTTTGCATGTTCTGAACAGAAACATGAATGTCCTACAGAAAAAGAAAAACCCAATTACACAAAGTAACTCTGGAATATGTCCATTTACACCTCACTCCATTTATATATTTCAATGGGAAAGCTAACAAACAGCTACTCTACAGAGAGAACAGGTCTGTTCTTATGGAAATACAATAAAGAAACCACTAACATTAACAACAAATACATTGATTGAAACTTTCATATTTTCAGACTTGGCTATGCAACATAGCATTGCTTGCAGCTGCAACAATGGCCCAGCCCAACCTTGTGGATGGGAATGCAAAATACCACTTAGTTTCTAAGACAGAATTTTCCTGGAGGATGGAAAGTAGGAAACTGATACACACTACTGGCCTTTGATAACCAGCCTGAAGGAGGCAGGAGCCTAGTGCTAATGCCGAAGATAAACATCAGTGACCAAAGCTTACAGGTTTTTTTTGAGAAAGGCAACCTTTCTTCACATGTAGCAAGCACATAAGCTTGTCCACTTTTTTAATTTGTCGTATTACCATCACTGAGCCTTTTCTATCCCTTGACATAGCTTGTTAGTCATAACCCTGTGAAAATAGAGTGCAATGTGTGTCCTCCCATGGATTTAGGCAGAGTAGTCTGCCTTCTCTTTATGCAGCTTGTGTAAGGTACAGGGAAACTCATTATATCTTCTCTTTTCCCTCTCTTCCCAAAGTATAAAGGCCATGAATGGAGAAACAGAGCTTAGCTTTTACCAGACAACACTTAAATATTTTGCCAGTATAATTATGTTGGGATTATATTCAACCATATTGGTTGCAATGGTTTGGCAAGCACAAGAAACTATACTGGCCAAAGCATAAAATGATGTGACAATTGTATCTGTTTCATGGCTTTCCCAGGAAAAGGCGGCCAATAAAGATACATGCCCTTTCTTATGCTGATGTATCAGAAAAAGCTTCTAGGTTAGCTCTACATAAGACACAGTGAGGAAAGAAAGCTTCTCTTCAAAGGAAAAAGGCAATGTTTCAAAGCAGGCACTATTCCTTTCAGTGAGTTAGATTTTAGGGTCAATAGTGCAATACAGCACGCAGCTCCATGAGGCAGGTAGGATATTTGCTTAGAAACACGCTCGTGAACTGTTGAGGAATTACCACTATTCAACCATGGAAGGAAGGAAACAAGAAAGGGAGGGAGGGAGGGACGACTGGAGGAAAAGAGGGGGAGTTTATCACAAACACATTATTTTTATGTTTAGTAAGACATACTTTTTCATATATCTCAGAGAACCCAGGGTACCCAAGACTATTTTTTGAGAAAAAAAGGTTTTCTCCTCCATCCTTCCATTTTTGTTTTTCGTGAAAAAATCTCACACAGGGTATTTTTAGTATCCTACTATCTATCTTAACCTTTAGAGATGCTTATGCTCCCTTAGTGACCCCATTTAACCAGCTTTTTAACTCATGTCACCTCCTGCAAAAACCAGCTGGTGGGTTCATTTGCACAGTAATAAATGCTGTCTCCCAGCCTGCAAGAGACTGATTGAAAGAGATTACCTCCCAACAGTGCTTGTTAACTATGATTGACATATCAATATGATACATGCTTATATTTTCAACCCTGTCCAACCCCAATTCCAGACAGAAAAACATTTTAGAGGCAAGTAAAATTACTAATACAAATTCTTTCTGCAAAGATTGCTGTGAGTCTTTATGTGTCTCAGCGTTATCATTTTTCTCTCATTTGCCTTTCACTTTTTTGCTAGAAATCAGTATGTAATGGAGAAGCATGTCCTATTATTCCCAAGCTTCCTCCACCTTAAAGGATGTTTTAACTACCCTTTTAAAATGAGAAAAGCTAGGTTTTTTTGTTGTCAAGTTTGTTTTAATGCACCTAGTTTAAAATCCATCCAAGTATTGATCAGTCAATAAATGAAATACATGAGACAGGATGGTTACCCCATTCACTTTAGTATTGCTTGATAGATGACATCAATAAATAAGTCAAACAGAACAAAGGTGCAGGTAACTATTCAGTCCAAAGTCAGTGTAATATGATGACCATATTTTATTTGAGAAATTTACCTAACACCATCACTGACATAGCCCTACAATAAACACTAATCTTTCAAATTGCTCTTAAAATAACGCAGCTTGTTTACTAGCTGGCAACTATGCATTGTATTTGGGAAGTAGGATTGGTGATCTTGATGACAAATCTGTATTACATAAACTACCATCCCCACAGCCAGCACTCTGCACTTTCAGCTGAAATTTATCAGCAATTACAGCTTAAAGGCTGAAGCTGAGAAGGCTGCACTTCCATCACGTGTTTCTGCAAAGAGAGCTCTTTGCTCATTACCAATTTCTGATCCTGAAAACCTATTAACTCCCAGCAGCAGGGGGAAAAAAAAGAAAAAGTGCCTTGTAAAATGTTACAGGTGTAGTCATGTGAGTCAGAGTTAACATTTAAAACAGCCAGGATACACACGCAGGAGGAGTTGGGGAATTCTCACTTCACTCCTCTTACGCTTACGTACAAATGGTAAGATCCAAAGTTCTCACTCAGTTACCACTTAATCCTAGAGACACTCCAGGTACTTCAGGTTTTTTCCTTCTATTTAAATAGAAGTGCCTGAAAACCAGCCTGCCTGGGGTGGCTGGCACTCTCGAAGCAATTACTACTTTTCACAAGACCTCTGAAGGAGAAGCTACTGGTCCCGCCGGTGCTTTGTTTTACCCAGTGGTACAGTGCATAGCAAATGCTTGCCCCAGACTAAAGGAGTGTGAGCTCAGATGTTTCCCAGGAGGTTTTCCTCAGCTCTGTGCTAGAGGCTGTACAGGGCAAGAAGCAGAGCAAGGTTTGAGTCCTCTGCTGGAACTATTCCTTTCTGTTTAGAATAACTGGAGATCTGATAGGTCTTTCTTTGGGACAATCACCTACTTCACTAGAAGCCCTGGTTCCTGTTTGAAGAAATATTTATGTGGCTTTTTCCAATCACTGTTTAATGGAAAATGCACAGTCCCTGAATCATGGCCTGGAAAGCTCCCCTCTAGCTGAAAGGCCAATCTCCAACCACTCGTATATGCACTCTTGCTTATTTTTGTCCCTTCTCTCTGGTCTAGTGAAGTATAGATTTTTGACACATAGTGGAAGAGATTCAACAAAAAGAGAAGTGGTCCCCTTTTATTCATAGTCTAGTGGCCACGCAACTCTCCCAGGGGGTGGGAGTTTGCGTCCCCTCGGGCAGAAAAGACACTGAGCTCAAGTGTGTCAGATAGTGAGAAAGTATTCAATCCAGTATCCAAAAAAGCTACATTCAAGAGAACAACAGAGCTTCCTTTTCTAGCTATACTTTTGCGAAGGGGAATAATTAAAAGAATTAATGAAAAAAGAGTGCCTTTCTTTCTATTTACTTTGGCTCAGGACACAATTTTCAGAACATGAATTGTGGTTATGGTATGGAAGAAGGTGGATAAATTATCTCAAGACAGTAACACACACACACACACACACACACACAAAAAAGAGGAAGTGTGTGAGAACTTGAATTTAACCGGCTACTCTTTTTCATTAGAGTAAAAAATCTCAGAAAGAATGAGTCATTACTCAGAATGTAGGAAAACCTGAGTTAAGGAAATATTTTATTCAGTGGGAGACTATTTTGTCAATAGGCCAGAGGAAATCAAGTAGATGTTGACCGAGCTGCTACTCAGGCCTGCAAGTTCTTTGAATGTTTCCTGCAATTACACAAGTCTCATCTAAGGAGCTACAGATTTGAAAGTAAGAGCTAAATCCTCCAAAGAATATTTCCCCAGAGGTGTTTCTTTCTAATGGAAGTTATTCCTTCAGATGTTTGGGTTGGGAGGGGAGAGGGGGTTGTTGATTTTTTTTTTCCACATGGGTTTACTCCAGAGAAGTTTGGGTTTTTGCACAAAAGAAATGCTGCAGATCAAAATGCTGCCAACCAGAGGTGATAGCTAATATTGTTCCATAACCTTTCCACATTTTTCAAGACATTCATTTCCATGATGCTGAGATCTGATATATTGTATTCCATTTCTTAAGAAGGAGAAAAACTTTCAAGGAAACAACCACACAGGGACTGAAATTGTTCAGATACAGACGAAATAAAATCTCGTTGCAAAAATAATTTAAATTGGCCTGCACACAGCTGTGTGTGAGTGATTCTGTTTAGAAAGAACAGGTTTGTCTCAAGGGGAAAATAAGTCTCACAGGTTTGCTGCTTCTCATTCAGATACTCTGTTCCACATCTGTAGCTTTTCTATATTCTGGTGTATGACTTCTGTATATTCACCGATAATTTTCCTTAAGTAATTTAAAACATAACCATAGAAGCATATTTGCTAAAAAGGGTGTTATAGTATAATAAGGAAGACCGGAATACATTTTCCGCAAAATGGGTTAAGTCACGTTGTTTATTGATATTTCAGTGATTCTGTGAACCTGTAGAGAATTGTAATAGAAAGGCTGAGATTGGCATGAATGAAGAGTGAATGTGGATGTCTGCATGCAGAGGCATCAGAAGGGATGGGATAGGGCTCAGAGCTCATTAGCAGGGACAGGGCTCTCTGAATGGTTTCTGTTAATGGATCCCAGATCAGCCATCCATCATCCATATCAGGATCCCAGCAGGAAAAGGCATACCCATAACCTGCATGCAGTCACCAACCTAGGAGAAACCCAGGAGACATGAGGAGTACTTGACAGCGCATGTCCCTTTTCCACCATGTCATCACAATGGATCCTGGACTTCAAACCTAGACAAGCCTCGAGGTGCCCGACTGCTGGACAGGCTTCTCGGACTGCGCACATCCTGGTGCTTTTGAGTATGAGACTGTGAGAGAGTGAGGGTAACTGAGTGAAAGCTGTTTTGTTTCAGATTTTATTTTAAATAAAATCACCTTAGTCTCCTATAACGTCTGGCAGGGATATTTTCTACATTGTTGATACATTGTGGCAATAGTATTTCCTACAAACCCCATGGTACATAACTGTGCTATAACAATATAAATCACAAACATGGAGAGGCTTCACAAAACTCTTGGCTAGACTTGACATCAGTTTCTGAACTGTGTAGGAGCAACCCCAGCTCTGCAGAAA
The DNA here is from genome assembly GCF_000699145.1 of Aptenodytes forsteri. NCBI lineage: Eukaryota > Metazoa > Chordata > Aves > Sphenisciformes > Spheniscidae > Aptenodytes > Aptenodytes forsteri. Next base: position 513,067 of record NW_008795679.1, on the reverse strand, counting down.
GGCATGCAGACTTCTTCCACTAAAGACAGAAAAGTATTCCTCCCTGATAAACCAAAAACTAAAGGACTGTGAAATGCTTAACAAAATACATTGGGGAAATAGGAATACTAAATTAAAAGATTTATAATAACAGTTGCAGTATAGATAATTTTCCTGTTCAGCATTCATAGGCTTTCAACCAGTATTTTGAATAATCTTTTTGTAAGACAATTAAGGATTTCTAAAAAAAATAATCCCACAAATAAGAATCTCAGGAGGGAGAGGTTACCTGACAGAGAGAATGTCACCTGTTAGGGAACCTGTGTCAGAGAGAATTAGGTTTTATTCCTCTAGTTTCAAATCGTAACTCAGCCCACAAAGACTTTGCCTGTCCCTAAACAGGAGAGATACTTTAGAAGCCTGAGGATTTCTTTCCCCAGGCTCCTCGCCTACTTTCCCTGAAGTCATTTGTACCAAAGACGTGCTAAGTGTTATTTCTTAGGGTAAGTGATGGCTACAGTGGTTGCAGTTTTCCAAACCTAACTGGCTACATAAATAGTATATTATTGACAAATGCTGATCCTCTTTAATGAAAATACTTCTTTGCATTTAAGATAAGCTAATGTCAGATTTGACACACTGTAAGATTTTTTTTCTGTATAAAGCAGAACTTTTTGTATTGAAAAAAACCTTGCAAGAACAGACATTCCTTCAATGCCTGAAACAAAATCAAGATATTACATATTTACCCAATAGGATTACAGTTTTTTTCTTGTTCAGACCTCTTTTTTTAGCCTTCATGAACATGAAATGCTTAGAAAATTCTGTTAGGTTACTACTAGGGTCTGAACTTTTTTCTGAGGCTTCAGCCACATTGCCAGTAGAGCATTAAACCTCAACTTAAGTGATCCTTATAATTCTAACACAAAAAATCTTCGATTTTTTAAGCTATTAAAGACATGTAACATTATAATTTCTAAAACCACTTAGAATACAAACTAGGCACTAAAAAAAGAAAAATCAGAATATACTCAGGGGACGTTTCTTCCAGGCCTCCTGCAAAGCCTAATCCATACCAAAAGCTTCTCTCTCGTAATGTAGCAAAACAGGGAAAGGAAACTGAACTCTGATGTGATAGAATAGAAGTTAAATTCATGTTGCCATTTTATTTCCCAGTGAATGTCATCTTCACTGTAATTCAGGCTATAATGTATTACAAAGGTATTTAACTCAGATTTGCGAAGAATCTTAGTTCCTGAACAATATTAGTACCAGCACTGTCCAAAGAAATGGTAGTAAGCCCTTGTGAATAGAGAAGAAAGATGATTTAATCATCAAGGAGCAACTTTATGGTGTTCTCAAGATTAACAGCTCTGGGGACAGAACCACCCCTATCACATGAATGAATACATGTCTTAACACAGAGCAGTGAAAGTTAATCAGTCTCAGGAAGATATCAAGAACCCTAAACCATCCTACTCATTGAAGGTAGGTGAGACTGTAAGATCAAAATCAGATTCATGTCATAGCCAGGCTGAAAAAATCACTAGGCTTTTTGGTTGGTAGGTTGGTTGTTTTTTATTGTTGTTGTTTCTGTCTTTTTTTCTTTTTTCTTTTTTTTTTCAAATTCATATTTTCTTGCTTGATATTTCAATTACACTTAGGTTTGTTTTCTATAACACAATAAGTCAGCTCAGCAGAGGTTGATGCAGTCTTGTCCACATGTAAACTCTCTGAAACTCTGCATATACTAACGATGGCTGGGTTAGAAAAACATACTCCACTAAATATTAACAACCATGGATATTCCTACAACATTTTAAACTACAGATGACTAAATATTTCCCTTTTCCAATATATTTCTGTTAATGTTTTTACCAAATTTTAAGTATAGTCAGAATAGTCTGTCAATTCTTTCATGTTACACTTCTAATAAAACATACTTGTTGACATGAGAAAATGGTAAATCAATATTTATTGTCCTTTTGAGAAAGAATGCTTCAAGCATTTAACATATTCATTAGTAGCTTTTTGAGAGTGAGAAAACCTACAATTATCCTCTATACTCATATTCTACATAATGTAGAATTTCTCCCAGGAATAGTTATTATTGCTTTTATAGTACTTAAATGAACTTTATGGATCCTAATAACATACAATTTGGTTTAAATTAAAGTAACTTAATAAACCTGTCTAAAACCACCAAGGATTTTTGAGAATAGTTTTGTCACACCTGTTTCTGGAATGAGAAAAACCTTGTGCTCTCATTTGGACTTTGACAAAAGAGGGTATTTGTAAAGGCATTTCTGATACTACTACTTGTAACCTAATAAATGGGGCAGCAAAATGAATAGTAGAAACAAAAGTTTGTGCAGCCATTGAAAAGGTCTAAAGAAGGTTATGCTTGCTGATGTCAAGAAGAAATGTTTATGGCAGAGTAAAGAATGGAAAATAACTAGTTTTCATTATGTCTTCTTTAGCTAAAAGAAGGGCTTATTCAACTAAGGGAATAAAATTTAAAATTGTAAAGAAAATCTACTAAAAGAGATCACAGTGAAATAGATGTCACAGATCTGATTTTCTTACATGAGGGAATGAAGAAGTTATTAATTATGGAGCCTCAGGTCTGCAATAACTCTGCAAGGCTGTCTGCTATAATTCTTGCATGCAAGAGTTATTAATTCTGTGTGATCTGAATGTTTAAAAAATTTTAGTTTTAATTTATTTATGATAAAATGAAGCCTTCTGTATCAGCTATTTCATTATTGGTTTCCACCTCATTTTCCAACACATTTCCTTCTTAATTAATGGAAAGTTACAGTCTACCAAGGAAGGAATTGAATGATTGTAGAAACCTGTTCTTTCAATAATAGTTTGGTATCTAAGAAAGGGGCAAAAATATTTGCATTTAGTTAATTGACCAGCTATCTGCGTAGGTGGCTGGTTTGGTAAGCACTAATTTAGTTTGCACAAAATTATTTGGTACATGTAACTTCAGGAACTCATTCCTGGTTCTTAGGTGAAGTAACATGAAGTTCTCTCCACAAACATTACTACTCTATAGTGGAACACATTTATACTGCTTTACCTGGTGAAAGTTTGGGGTGGGAGGAGCGTTTTTTTATTTAGTTTTTAAGATTTAAAATACTTGCTGTGAAGCATAAAATTCTCTCTCCCTCTCCTTCTCTTTCTTTCTCTTTTTTTCCTTTCAGTCTTGTATCAAAAAGAGAGCAGGAAAATCTTTTTTATCATCTCAGCTTAAGCTAAATTTATCTGGAAACCTTATAGCATTACTGAAAAGTAGAAAAAGACTGACTTGACTGACATTTGAAACTAAGATAGTTAAATCCATCCCAATAAGTAGCGGATAAATTTTTAACTTTTTTTTTTCTTTATCCCCCTTGTGCAAATATCTGATATGCCCCACTTCAGCAAAATTGCATGAACTTGGATGTCTGCCTTTCCCTGTACATCCAATGCAAATGAGGTGAGAAAAGGAGCTGAGGGAATTCCCTGGTGTGATATATATTTTATGAAGGTATTGAATTTTTTCCCTTGAATTTAAAAACTGCTTTGTTTAGCTTGAATAGCAGTTTCTTGGGTGAGGGGAGAGAGAAGAGGAGTGGGATACACTGTACACTAATACACCGATCCTTTTAAATGAAGAAAGTTCAGTACCATATAGACGATTAGTTTATTATTTGCCCTGTAGTAGAGCCCAGAGGTCCAGTCAAGGATCAGAGGCCTATTTTTGTAATGAATAAAAAGACAGCCAAGATTGCTTCCAAAAGCAAGTAAAGATTTTTCCAGTTGTTGTTGGCAAAAGCCAACTGTGTGTTTCCAGAATAATAAAATTCAAAGTTACTTCAGAGCATGTTACCTAGATCCAAGAGGTCAATAAGATTCGGGTAACTGGGAAAAGCCCTCTTTTGGTTTAGAACTAAATAGTTTCCTACTATCTAAATTCCTATTGATGCTGCCTTTAACGTACTAACTTTTAATGATTTTTGCTATTTGTATTTGTGACAATAGATAGCAAGATACAAAGTGTAATTCGACCCAGCATTTGGGGAGGGGTTTTTCTCTTGCCTGAATTCTTGAAGAAACTCAAGATTATTAAAAAGTATCTCAGTGAAAATATTCCAAATATTAAATGATCATATGGCAGTTTCTATCTATTTGTCACTAGAATTACTCTGTATGCGGTGCCTTAATCCCACTGAAATTGATAGCAGGCTCTTTTCTGACTGAAATAGAAATACCCTATTTAAAAGAACTAAATCTCAAAGCTGACCATAAATGACTTCAGAGTGCATTGTAAGAAACTGGATAAATTCATCCATGATTGATTATTCTGTGTCTTCTTTGGTGTTATAACATCAGAAGGAAAAACATCTTTTTGGATACAAATACATTAAAACCTAGCATAACTGAGAAAAGACATCATGGGATGCCTCTAGCCATGGTCTGGTTTTCCACTAACTCACTTCGCCTTGGGCAAAGCCTGCCTGGATGGATTTCTCTTCTCAGTCTTGAACTTGACACTGACAGCCCCTAATTTGAAATAGAGGTAGTTTTTGGTAAGAAAATTCAACTCCCAGTATTCTTAATTTGTAGAAAGGTTTTTCTGCACACAATTGTTTTTCAGAATTCATTGCTCACCAGGGGAAAGAAGAAATAAATTCACATTCATCATATCTCCCTAAGTTCACCTAATATTTCTCTAAGGCATTTCTCCATAAAACACATTACATGAACAAGTATTCTGCTCCTGAAGTGCTGTCTTTTAGATTGGACCTCATTGCTGATTTCTGTATTGCACTTTTACACTGAGGAGGGGAAAAGCTTCAAATTAAGATTATTAAAGACCAAATGAAATTTTAAATACATGTCGAGCACTCTCCTATTTCTTTGGCAACTTGCAACACTTCTCTATACTGTACCTATGATTTAGTTGCTTGGGAGTTCATGGCATGCTAACAGAGCATCATTCTGATTACAGAACCCTCTGAACCGTCGTTGGTGAAAAAATTGGAATGTCTCCACATTTTTGCTTAGGAAGTCAATTAAGTTGCAATTATAAACTTACATAGTAATATTTTACAGATCACAGACCATAAAAACTTTTACTTATAATGCAGTCATTTCTGCTACTTGCTGGTTTACTAGCATTTCATAGAGACCACAGAAGGCACATAACTTGCACTATTAGTTTTAGAAGTCACTGTATCACCACTTGATTTCCACAGGGTTGAAAATAGAGCCACAAAAAAGCTCCTGTGCTCATACATTCTTAAGTTAATATAATACAGTAGAGTTGACAAACCAATGAAAAATCAAATCGAGGAACTGAAGACTATAATTCTCATGCAATTTGTCATGGGCTTTTCCATTATTTATGACAGCTCAAGCAATAGTCATGTATTTGTGAAAGCATTAATGAACTTTAGAATATTCGCCAAGACTCATCCTGCTGTAAATGTATGCCATCATCTCTCCATTTGTGCATTATTTCTAGTTATTGGTGATGTAATTCAGGCAGGCAGGCAGCAAAATGACTACCATGTGACTTAGGAAAATCTGCCCTACCACAGAGCCCACTAACAGCAAGTGGAGAAGAACTAAAGTAAGCATTTAATAAGCAGTTTGCACTAATTTTGCACCCTGAAAATTATGATTTCATACTATTCTATGAATAGCAAGTATGTTGCAAGGAATTAAACTTGAGTTTTGAGTATTTTGCAAGTATAAAAAATTGCTATATGTAATACTTTCAGTAACTGATTCAGAGAGCTTTTTCCTAATAATTTTCTGTCTTTTCAACATAGCAGTCACACAGGACTATTGGATGTAGCATCTCTATGGAACAAATTAATGTTAGCATGCATATGCTTGAAATGAAACTGATGTAAGGAAATTAATCCATTTCATTTTCACTAGAAAATCACACTAACTTTATGAAGCTCACATATAAGTCTTGGAAACAAACAAAACAAAATAAAAAGCCTGTTTTGATAGTCCTTCATGTCTGACAGTTTCCTTGTTTGTTGTTATGGCAGTGATTAATGATCTAACATGTTGCACAAGGGTTCTGTGAATGAAAATTATAGAGTCTTAACCCTTTATAGTTTAACAGAAAATCAGACAAAAGGGAGACTGGGTTAGAAAATAGATGCAGAGTAACAATGGAATTGGTGTTTATATAGGGTTATTTATTTCTGTGATTTGTAAAAGACAATTTGGATGTTTAAAAACTATCGGTCAAAGTGTGTCAAGGAAAAATGTGCTAAACGAAAAGATGAAAGAACAGGAGAAAAGATGGAAGGAGATACAGAACATAAAGAGTATGCTGATATCAGGATTATTGAAAGCAGACAGCTAATCACAGAACAGAGAGTACACAGAACAAATAAGGCAGAAACTGCTCAGATATGTATGACCCTTAGTTCCTTTTTGAATGATTTTCTGCAGATTCCGTCTGTGAATGAGGTTCAGCCTGGCTAAATCATCCTTGCAGCTTCTTCCTAAAGGCCAGAAAGCTAGGAGGAAGGGGAAATGCTCATGTTTGCTTTTTTTTTTTGTTTCAATCAGACATTGAAAACATTTCCAAAGACATAAAGCCTATAGAGTGCTGTTTCATGCACCTAGGAAATCTACTTCAGAGTATAGTGACAGTGGTGATCAGAATGATGCGAGCACTAAGAAGCAGCATTACAGAAAGGTCTGTTTAGGATCTTAGCCATACAACATCACACAGAAGGGGGTCACCTTGCAGAATTGTATTCTGACAAAGTGACAAAGCAGTCAACATAAAGTCGATATTCTTGCAGAGAGGAGAGAAGGAGTAAATACGTAACATACGTTCTACATATATTCTTCAGAGCACATTTAAAGGTGCTCAGAGCTTTACAAAGAGCTAGTAGTAACTATTTAAAAGTCAAACAGACCCCCAAAAGTGAACACGTCACTGACACACTCCCAGTAGGTTGCAAGATAATGATTGTTTATTTGATTTCTTTTGTTTTCAATTTATTATTTAGTCCTTTATACAAGTGATTAGACTTTCCTCTCATTTTTGTTGTTAAATTGAGTTACAATGATAACCACCCAACCAAGGCTTTTTTCTCTTCAAACTTTGAATATGTTTTGGAACAAGTCGCATTCCTAGGAAAATTAAGAAGAAAGAAGTGACTTTTTCACAAGGCATCCTGTCATTCTGAGATTTTAAAAGCCATTTTCCAGCCAAAGAATTTAAACAAGTTATTATTTAAATCAGAAAGCAAACTTTCTCAAGTTTTGGAACTGTCCTGTGAGTCACAAGCAACACAACACAGATGTGTTGTAAATTAGTTCCTCTCCTTTGCTTTGTTTCCTCACTTTCAGACATTATCACCAGGATCAGATCTGAGAATTACATTTATCTCAGCTAAAGAGAAAAAAGTTAAGGTTCGATTACAGACATCAGCAAAACTGTGAGGAATTTTATTTGAAAACTGAGAGGCCTTAGGGAAGAGCTACAAACTAAGTATAAATCTTGACATGCGTAAGGCCAGTTTTCAAAAGACATTTTTACTGACATTTTTCAGGCTTCCAGAAAAATGAAAGAAATCAGTTTTACCAACAGCAGATCAGTGGCAATAGTAGCTAAAAGAGGACATGCAGCTAGTCCCATTTACGTAATCAAGTAGACAGGGCTTAGAAATGACCTGTAGAATTTCCTGTGATTCTGAGGAGCATCCACATGTTGCTGATGAAGATGGTGAGAGACTGCTTCTGTTTGTGTTGGCACTGGCACAGACCATGTTCAGTTCAGACTTATTATTTGTAAGAAATAGACTTAAAAAAAGGATTGCGGAGGGACTCTAGGTCTAAACCTGCCATTAAAGCTGTAAAGGATGTCTCCTCTGCCACAAGAATGCAGATGGATACAATGGTTAATGGATGTTTTAGTCCAATACTTTTATGTTTTGTCAAAGTTCCCTGCTCTTGAATCCTGAAGTGTAACTTTAGATGGTAACGCCTCATTGATTTCAAGGTTTTCCAACAGCAAATAACCATTACAGATTTCAGCAAACTTGAAACTTCTAAAGCATCTGCAATAGGAGCTAGGGATTTGCCTGCAATATGCAGCATTTGCTAAACCTTATTGAACTAGAATCCAAAAAGAAAAAAAAAAAAAGAAGAAAGAAAGAAAAAAGGGGGGCAGGGGAGGGGGATTGATTTTAAACCAGACTGTCAGCATAGCTTGTTTATATGTCATTAGCAAGAAATTGCAACATGAGGAACATAGCTGATTTGGTTAACAATTACCCTCAAACAAACTTATCAACTTTCTGTCCTCATAACATGAATCTCTGAGCTCATTAAATGGACTCTCAATTAACAATTATTCACACTGCCAGTTTATGATGTTAAACTGTGGCAAGCAAGATTGAATAATTAGCTCATTTTAAAGGAAAAATAGAGAATGAATTCTTAGTCTGTACACATGCATTATTCATAGCAAAGCAAGTGACAGAAAAGAAACTGAACCAAATGAATTCCTGAGATAAGGTGGCTCAGTGTACAGAACCACAGTATCAATTGGCACAGGAGAACTTTCCAGACAGGAGGAAGAAAGAGGTTAATTTACATGTACAGGCCTTGAAGTTTTACAAGTGGATTCAGTTCTTGAATCTGTGTGCTAGCAACCCAATTCATCAAATCCAGTGGGATTTTGTAACTGAACTTAACGGTTCCTTGGATCAGACTCCAGTTGCATAATTTTTTCTATATTTTCCATAGTCTTAAAGGGGCTTCCCCTTGGTATTTTTGGCATCTATGTTACCGCTTACTTATCTCAATCAGCCTTTTATCTGTCCTTTTTATCTGTCAATTTTGTATTGCTTGGTAAGAAATGTTGTTTATTTTATCCATTAAATCTTGACTTTATGAAAAATTCATTCCTCCTTTTCTTTGGCATCAATATTAAGTCGTCTGCTGAAGATTCACCTTAGCCACCTATTATTCATTCAAACTTTACCTCATTTTCTTAGTAAGGAGGGAAGATATAAAAATCATGAATCATTCAGTAAATGTCAGGCATATGCAGTGTGTATAGTGCTTCAGGTGTATATTATTTGAACCCCACCTTTTGATCTTCTGACCGGTAATATCACTTTCAGGGTGAGTGAATTTATTTCCTGCAGTTCCCAAGATTGACTGGTACTCAGAAAAGCAAGTTCATTGATATTTTTTATTGCTTTCCTTGATGGAAGTGAGAATGAAAACATAGATGGCAACTCTTTGAAGTACTCCGAGGGAAAAATCCAATTATTTATACGTTGCCAATTCAAAAAAAATTTTGAAGTATCCTCTTAATAATGTGACTGAGATGTTTTAGAATCTTCCAGTCCTCAATATCAGGAAAATTGAGAATTTCAACAACTTATTTTTAATTCTTAAAAAATGCAGAAAAAAAAAAAAAAAAGACAAGGGCTCCAAAATATTCTGTGGAAAAGACACAACGTTTACTCTGAACTAGTGAAATCAGGTTCTACAAAACATAATTGAATCAGATGAATTTTCTACTGCTGAAAACAAAATTAACAATGCATAATTTTATTATACAAAAGGTTATTCTGGAGATAACTTTCAGCAGTATGAAAGCTGTGAATTCCATATGTTAGTATTGACACAATGAATTGTTGCAGCATCTTGCAGGATTTTATTTTATAAATGATGAAACTATTTTCCATTAAGTTTTCCTGAAAGAGAAAAGCATTCTGGTTAACAAACTACTGTTCCATTTGTCCCATATTTGAAATCTAAATATGAAAGTTTATTTTATGGTAGCATAAAATAAGAGCATGTATGGTACTTATAAAAGAGTTCTATGCTTGTTTTTACACAAAGCTGACTTTTTAAAAAGATAAAAATAAAATTTGAGTCAATTTAATCATCCATAAGGTGGCTCAGAGTCAGCCCTTTCATACTGTTATTCTCATTTTTCTCAGTGTCCTATAGTCCCACACTATGGGAAGGCTTCTGTCCTTCATGTTGTATTTTTCTCTTCTGTCTTGCTTATATATATGTATATATATTTCTCTATTTGGCTCCTACAGGCTGTCATGATTACCAGCAAAGTGTTGATATTTCCAGATATGGTAAAGAAAATTGGCAAAACTATGCATACTGTTATTCTCATTTTTCTCAGTGTCCTATAGTCCCACACTATGGGAAGGCTTCTGTCCTTCATGTTGTATTTTTCTCTTCTGTCTTGCTTATATATATGTATATATATTTCTCTATTTGGCTCCTACAGGCTGTCATGATTACCAGCAAAGTGTTGATATTTCCAGATATGGTAAAGAAAATTGGCAAAACTATGCCAGAAACATTTTTTTTTTTTAAGTTCTTCTTCAGGGAACACTCCTGAGACAGACATCTTACATGCATACTCCACAAAGACAAATTCTGCTATTCTGGGTTTGCCCGTAGTTGTATGATTATGAAAAACATTAATTTTCTGGTCTCTGACATCATTTAGCACTTCAGAATTTTTTTCTTCTAGCGGCTTGCAACAACACTTGCTATCAGGGGACTGTTATCCTTTTCAAACATAAGAAATTAATTTAAGTATGTTGGCAATTTCTATTTAAAGGATTCAATGACAGAAGGCAGATAGTTCTTTACTACAATCATGTTCCATTAGAAAACCTGAGCAGAGAAGCCTGCTTTCTTAAACATGGTGGAAATTAAACAAGAAGAAATGTCTCAGCCTCTGCTTCAGAGTTCCAGGCCTCTCTCTCACTAGTACTTGATCCCAGCCTCTGTCTCATGGCTTCTTTTTAAGGAGCAGGCTAAAGATTTTTTCTCTGGGTATTCTTGAATATCTGATTGTTTTCCTACATGTTTTCTTTCACACAGGTCTGTAGAAGACTCCAATCCAATCACTGTCCCTACATTTTTCTTGTTATGGAAACTTTTAAGAAGCCTTTGTACAATTTTACTCCTGCAGATTTGACCATTTTGGGTAGCAGTTCTTGACATTTAAGCTAATTATTCTTTAAAGAATTCAATCATTTTTATACTCATACTGAGTGAAGAGCATCTGTTGTATCCACCAGCTTCATTGCGGTTAAGCAAATCAGCATGATTGCAAAAACGATTCCAGAATAAAAGCATTATTTTATTCATTCAAAGTTATATAGCAGTCAGAGAAAAGAGCAAGAGCCATGAGCATGAGCTCATCCCCCCAAACCCAAGCGCTTGGCTGTCTGTGACAGCTCTGTTATGGTGTAGCCATTTAACCTTGGATCAGATTGCTGAAAGAGCTCTGTGAGAAAGAGTGGTGGGAAGCTTCACTGGAGGCTTTCCCCTTTTTGCTCAGAGGCTGCATTTAAGCTCAAGCACGTCGCTTGCCCTTGGCTCTTGCCTCAGTGGCGTTGTAGGAATGTTTGTGCCTGGCTATTTACTTTTCTGACCTTGACCTGCTGACTTGACTTCCTGGCTTGACCTGGGACCTCTCTTGTCACTGTAGACCTGCCTGGCCAGCTGGACTGTGGCTGACCATGGTCATCATCACCAGACCTGGTCTGCTTTTTGCATGTGGGTACTGTGGGACTGTGCCCTCTGTCAGTGTGGACACTGTCCTGCCTGCTTGCTGTTAGCTTTGGCTCCTGGCCTGCTTTTCTTTGCAGAGCTGGCACCCCTTGCCCTGACAATAAGGGTTAAAGCACATATATACACATACATGTATATTTTGCATTTGTATAGACATCTAAATTATTTAATTCTACTTCACTGAATTATTTTTCAATTGCATTTAATATGCCCCCAGAAGTCCTTAAAGGACATGTAGGGAGAGCTTCCCTGGGGTAAGATGACACCTCAGTGTGTTATGGTCTTGCACTTTAATGTAATTGATTATAATGGATAACTTGTCACTTGGGCAGCAACTTAGATACTTAAGCATAGTTATGTACTGGTGTGATTGGAGTCTATCACCTCTACAGCTACCCTAATTATCGAAGTTTAAGTAAGTGCCTAATTGCCTTCTAAGTGCCAGAATAAACAATATCAGACAGACTCAGTTGAGTCAGGTTAAGTAGTTGATAACAGAAGCCAAGTCAAATCTAACAGTTTTAGGCTTAATCTTGTCTTTAAGCCTGTACACATTTATATGGGCCCAGATTGAGAAGGAAGTCTACTAAGAGCAATTCAGTATCATCCCGTACCCACTTTCAGGAGTCAGCATCTTTCCTCTACTATGCGCAAGTATTAGTGAACAAAGAAAATGTTTTAAACACTGCTTGTAGACTGAATTTGATAGGTCTTCTCAAAGGAATATGGGAAATCTCATAAAATTATTGAAAAAAAAAAAGAGAAAAAGCAGCACAACATGAAAGACTCTTGCACAAACTGCAGGTTATGGTACACATGGAGAAGAGTAGCTTACATGTGACAAACCTGCTGAGGAAAAGCTCTAAGTAGATCCTGGTGTAATTGAAGATACAGTGATGGTGTTTATGATGTGCATGATTTCATTCAAGTCTCAACTTGCCAAGTCCTGTTTCTAAATAAATGAAAGTAATTTAGCTATATCATGAAAAAATACCTTTGCCAGACAACATTCTGGCAAATCCAGGGATTTTTTTTAGGATACCTCAGTATGATACTTCAGTGATAGTTTCAGGTCTACACTGAAGCCTCAAACTTGCCTTCATAAGTTTGCTAAACAGAAGTTCTCACTCATATGAGGGTTTTGCCAGGCTTTGGGACACACCAGGAAGAATAACTAGGGCTCTGCTATTCCTTAATGCAGATGTATGTATTCAAAGGCACAGCTATTTATAGTGTTTACAGGGCAAACTGCTGCTTGGATCATTTTCTCCTGCCAAGGTGTCACACAGCCAACAGCTGGCAATTTATGCTCAGATGTGACACTTGTGTGTTTTTTCACATGGATATTTAAATTTGATCTGCCCTTGTAATTGAGTCTCCAGGAATCTCACATCTACCTGTGGAACTTACCTGGCTTTAGCACTGGACAACGTAGAAGTCACATGGCTGCTTTCGTACCACCTGCTCAGGATAAAGCTGGTAATTGACTGATCAGATTGTTTGTCCTTATAAGTGAAGACATTTAACATGTCTTTTGAAAGACACAATATGTCTGTAATGTATTGGCTTGGGTCACAGACGTACCTGGTCTCTTTCTGTATGGTCACATCTAAAAAAGATGTAATAGTAGTTTTTGTCTTGGTGTGGCTAAGATGGAAACAGTTACGAAGCAGAAATATTTGAACACTAAGTTTAAGTCTCCATTTTTCACTCAAACAGGCCATCTCTCTCATGTCAGCATTCAAGACTTCTAGATGACTGAAATCCTGGTCCTGCACTGCTTAACAGATGTTACATGCAGCAATAAAAAATTTGGCAAAGGTGCTAGGAAATCCATCTGTAAAGAAGTAAAAAAAGATTAATGCTGTAAAGGTTTGCTGAAATAGACCACTGTTTCAGGACATCTGGGAGGTTATATCTGAATCAGGAAAATGCGAACGAGCACCTAGTATTTCATTGTCACTATAGAGTCTGACAAAACTATTCACTGAGTTATGCACAACTGGTAGAGAAAGTTTTTCAAAATGTCACACTACATCTGACAGTGATAGAAAAATGGATTCCCAATTAGTTCAGCATGTTTTCTAATAAACAACATATATGAGTACTCCCAGTGGAGGAGTACCATTCCATTCCCCTCTATGGCTCATCTCTTCATGAAGTAACATTTCTCCTAATGAAAGGAAGTATTGTTCATAATTTACTATGTGTCTGACATCAGGGGTGAAATAATTTAAATCAGGGAATTGGCAGAGAAGTTTTAAAATCCAGAGACAACACAAAATGCAGTAAATGGTGAATGATAAAAAATTTATCTCAGCAGCCTTTGAAGGCAGGTTATTTTCAGAGAACAGCACCAATAAGAATGAGAAACTGTGACCGTTACAAGCATTGAAAGCATTTGCACATATGCCTTAAATAAAAATCATGTAATTACTTAATAACTCAAATTAAACATTAATGGAAAGATGGCAGTATCACATACGGCAGTATCACAAGAGAAGAATTCACAAGGTTTAACTCTTTAAAACCAGAGCATTACTATTTTATTTTCATTCATGGTAAAGCAATTAATTCTGCTGCCTTAGATAGTCAAAATCCTAATCTTTATTACATAAATACAGACAATAAGTATCCTACTAACAGCTTTTGATAGTTTGTGCAGTGCAACTTTTAGAGCTGAAAAGAATCAAAATGTATCCTATAAATGGTAAAATTATCCAGACTAGACTTTATGAGCTAATACTTCAAAGCTATTGCACCGATGACTGTCTCAATAGCTTAGCAACAGCTGCTGGAAGTCTAAGATTTTAATACTGAGTGTTAAATATTAGTATGAAAAGTTACTTTAGGACTCAAAGTTTTATGTGTTTAAAAATAAGCTTTCACAAACCATGTACATAGTTTTCCTTCACCTGGTCCTCTTCATGGAACAGCTTGAAAATATTTTTATCTGGCTGCTAAATATGTTTTCCTAAGTGTTTAGCTCCAGTGTTTTTTTAATTATGATTTATTAAATAGTTCTCAGGTACACCAAAATTCCTTTTTCTACTCCAGACCTATATAGTAGATAGATTATTGGTCTATATTCTCACCTTTGCAGCTCCTAAGAGGGTATGTGTTAAAAGTAGACCAAAGATATGTTTATAATTTATCATTACCAAATCTATCACAAACTCAGTGACAATAATTTAAATCTTTAGTAAAAATTTTAAAACAATGTTTCACTAAGAGTTTTCTTTCAATATCTTCCTTGTTACAGACACCTGATGAGTGAATTAAAGCTTAAATAAAAAGACCTACTAGTTACCCTACACCACACTGCTACACTACCACACGTAGACAGCTCTAATAGATCTTTCATGAGGAGTGTTCAGGCGTGGTGTCCTAGACTATTGTGACTCATCAACATCAAAGCTGCAGTTCCTAGGCCCTATGTTGCCTCCAAACATCCTGACAGCTGCTACACTGTGGCACATCCCAGGAGTCATGGATACACCAAAAGGTCTCTTGATGCCAGTGGTGATGACCTCCTATTGCTCATTCCACTTCCAGTTTGCCTAAGCCGTATGTGATGTGCACTGTCCCAGGGTTTCAGCTCATGTAGCCTTTCTGCATGCATATCAAGATCAGGCAGAGCTTGTGACACAGGGAGAGATGAGGGAAGGAACAAAAGGTGTCAGAATGCTCTACATAGGCAAATTGTTGCAGCACAATGGATCAGTGTCAGTGAGGTCACCATGTTCATCAGCTTTGGAGAGGTCTGCCAGCTGTATATCCACCTAGCAGTACTGGATGCCATTTACAGCACACAAACAGTATTATCATGCTCTGGAAGCAGGGAGCATAACTGAATCAGAGCTGCAGATGCATATAGTACATATTACCTCCAGTGAAAATCCCCCGGACTTTCATTATTATTGCAGTCTGTAGGGCTAACAATCACTGGGGCAAGTTCAGTAGACAAATATCAGTTCCGCTGTCCGTATGTACAGTGCCCACTTCCTTTGCAACTTTGGTATATACCTGTTGGTCATATGAACGTACTTGTCCCACTTCTGCATTAATTGTTCATAATTTATTTCTATTATAACTGTTCCTACTTTCAGTCAGCTACAGTTCCTACAGAACTGAGAATGCTAGAGAATCTGTTTTAGCAGCAAGCAGAGAAAGAGAGAGGGGGAGAGGGAGGGAGGAGGGAGAAAGAGAGGCACACTGCAAGGGCAAAACTACTTTGCATCACTTTCCCTGGCACCCTGGTGAATTTTATTCATTTGCTAGGAATTTTTTGTTTTGTTTTGTTTGTTATCTTTTTTAATTAATTATGTTAGTTTGACGAATGCAAGAGGCAAATTCCATGCATTTTTACAAACAGCCACCTTTCTTGCAACTCAAAAAATTATGTAAAAAACAGAATTAAAATAAGCAAACCATAGTTGGATCAAAATCACAGAATCCACAATAATCTGCAATAATCAGAGGTGTCTGCCTATTTGGACTAGTGAATTTAGGTCAAGGCAACAGGAGCAAAATTACTTATGACACAAAGCACTTAAAACTACACACAGAAAAAAGCAAAGCGAATACCACTTATTTTAATAAAAGGAGAAAATACAGAAAAACTACAGTAGACTTATGCTTACTTTCAAACTATTTTCCTAGCACTCACTGAGAAGCAGACATACAAAGTATTTTATTCACTGTATAATCATATGTAAAATATCCAGTGTTTAAAAAAAGAAAGATAATACAAAGAGGTAAGACTTCTATATTATGGGAATCATAGGGAAAGAAACAAAAATTATTTCCAGGCAATATTAGTTTTCATAGAGGAGTCACCATTGCACGGTTCATCCAAGACATCCATAAAAAAACTAGATTCCCAGAAGCTGTACATAATTTGCAGATAGTATTCATGCAGTTTCCAGCTAATCATACCACTTTTCCCTCAGCCACTCTGTCCTCTAAGTTCAAAGGAATTAATGTAGTCAGGGTAGAAAGGAGCTAATTGTAAAGGTTTCATTTCACCCTCCATATAGAGATAGAGCTGGAAAAAACTAATCCCAAGAGAAAAGCTTGACAACAATGATGACAAATCTCAGGAGGCGAAAATTTACAATTGGTAAGACTGGTTTAGACAAAGGATGCTCTATCATAGATAATAAATTAATGTCAAGTAGCATGTACCATTAGTATTGTGGGCTAGGAAAGAGGGAAAGTGTGCAATACATAAGCAAAGAGAGCCTGGTTAGTCAGGCTTAAAGCATTTATTACCTAGTCAGAAAGCAGCTCTGAGGACCACTTGGAAACTTTAGTTAAGATTCTCATTAATCTTTAAACATGGCTCCTTCTGAAACAATAAAAATAATGAAGAAAACATTGGTCCAGGCCAAAAGCTTCTACTGTTGTAAATAGATAACCAAGGTCAAGAAATTTCTTTTATCCACAGAGAAATCCCACAACCAGAATACTAGTAATAAAACCACCACAGATTAAAAACAAGTTATCAGAAACAGAGCAGTGAAGGGTACAATATACTTGATCAATGAATTGTAGAACATCTGTAATTCTTCAGTTCTTTTGCCAAGTCCCCAGATAGAATCTTGTAATCAGAACAGAAAAGAAAATTGGGTTCGGTTCCACAAGTCACAAAGGTCTCCTTTCATGAGCAGTGGGGTACTGTCCTCCGGCAGCCAAGAAACAATTCCCTCTCTCACACACATACTAGTATTAAATAAGAAGGATGAAAGAAATCCCATGAATGTTTACACATTAAGAGAGTGATAATTAATTTAAAGATTTTTTAAAAGACTGCTGCTGAGTCACCATAGTGTGCCCCTAGGAAAAAGAGGTTTTTGTGCAGCGCATTCTCCCCAGTCAAACAGAAGAACTTCTAATGCATCTCTTTGCAAGACTGTCACAAGTGTCAGTTCAGTAAAAGCACTACAAAACTGTTACAATTTTACTTCTCTGTCAGCGTATAGTCAACATGAAATAAAACCAAAAAGTTGTAGTCAATGAATCTGCCGGCAGTGCATAGTTTTCCATTGCAACCTGAGGATGTACTATATGGGAACATTACTATGGTGTAAGCAGAAAAAAATCCATTTACCTTCCTTTCAAGTTAATGCCCATGAGTCAATTTTTCACAGTTTGAATGAGCCACCCAGATTTTTACTACTTAAAATGTCACAAAGGTCCCAAGCTTGGGGTGTGTGTGTGTGTGTGTGTGTGTGTTTTGTTTTGTTTTGTTGTGTTTTATTTCGGTTCACTCAAGACATGAGGTAAAGTCTGCACAACTGTCCAGTTGTACTGCTGGCTGAACAGGTGAAGTAGGTGTTGTGGTTCAACCTCAGCCGGCAGCTGAGCACCACACAGACACTCGCTCACTCTCCCCACCCTCGGTGGGATGGGGGAGAGAATTGGAAGGGTAAAAGTGAGAAAACTCATGGGTTGAGATAAAAACAGTTTCATAATTGAAATAAAATAATAATAACAATAATAATAATAATGAAAGAATATATAAAGCAAGTCATGCAGAATGCAATTGCT
>NW_008795679.1:493570-494840 GCF_000699145.1 Aptenodytes forsteri | reverse complement strand
CTGTCCTGGCTGTGCCCCCTCCCAGCTTCTCGCTGGCAGGGCATGGGAAGCTGAAAAGTCCTAGACTAGTGTAAGCACTGCTTAGCAACAACTAAAACATCGGTGTGTTATCAACATTGTTCTCCTCCTAAATCCACACAACAGCACTGTACCAGCTAGTAGGAAGAAAATTACCTCTATCCCAGCCACCCAAAACCAGGACAGTAGGAAAGCTAACTTCCAGATAGGTCACAGATCTACCTATGAGCCACCCAACAATTTATTGAACTATAGCTCCTTCATGGTCCTGTTTAGAAACCTAGTGGGCACAGATGCAGTCCTCTGCTTTTATTCTGTGACAACAATATTATCTAGTCTACTCCAGTTTTGATTCTCCCAAATTTGTGTAACATGTCTAAAACTGAGATGATGACCCCTTTCCCCCTATATCCCATCCAAAAGCCTGTCTATCTGCAGAGGCCATATTCAGATGGCAGATTGCAAGGTAAGGTGATATATCCAGATTTTAGTAACCTATAGCATAAAAAGCATTCACACCAGCTATTCTCCACAGTTGGTTGACTCCACAGTTACCTAAATTCAATCTGCAAAACCTGGTTGATGGACAACATTTCCTGTTCAGCTGTTTTAGCCAGAGAAACTGTTCACTTCACTTATCCTGCCTAAACTCCTCAGTAAACAGAGATGCCTAGAGTCCATCTAACACTTTTTTTATGGTGCATCATCTGTTAAGAGTGTCAGGAACTGATTCTGATGTTTGGTTTCCAGAGCTAGCCTGTTCTCATCACTCCCCAACTATTGTGCTTCACTACATGAGAGCACTTGCTGACTGCTGTTTCAGGAGAATAGGTAAGAATTATTTGGAAAACTCTGTGTACAAAGTACCTTTGTATCCCTTCTGTCGTTGTTAAACAGGGCTGCTGATTGGGGCCTTAACTTTTCATGCCCACAGACTTTTTATGTTATCCTCTCCTGCACAGTCTTTGTTTCTGTTTTGAAACCTCTTCTAAAACTTTTTAACCAATTCATAGCCAAATGGCAATTTAAAAAAATGAAAATATAGATCACAAGCTGGAGACCCTGGAAGAACCACAATGATGTATCAGGTCTTGGAAAATGCTAACAATATCCATATCCTCAAGCTATTACAAGTGTTTCCCTCACTTTATTAACCATTATATCCATGCATCATAGAATCATAGAATCATAGAATCATAGAATCATTGAGGTTGGAAAAGACCTCTAAGATCATCGAGTCCAACCGTCAACT
>NW_008795679.1:475716-492090 GCF_000699145.1 Aptenodytes forsteri | reverse complement strand
TCTTGTCATTAATATATTTGTAAAAACTTTTTTTGTTGTCTTTAGAGACAGCGGCCAGATTGCGTTCTAGCTGGGCTTTTGCCTTTCTCATTTCTTCTCTGCACGATAATGAGATATGAGATCCCTGTAGTCTTCTTGAGTTGCCTGCCCCTTCATACCACAGTGATGTGTACTCCTCTTCTTGAGTTGCCTGCCCCTTCATACCACAGTGAACCTTGATGTGTACTCTTACTTACTGTCCCAAGTTGGTATGGAATTATTATACAACTTCATAGAATCATAGAATCATTAAGGTTGGAAAAGACCTCTAAGATCATCGAGTCCAACCGTCAACTCAACACCACCATGCCCACTAAACCATGTCCCTAAGCGCCGCATCTACGCATCTTTTAAATACTTTCAGGGGTGGTGACTCCACCACTTCCCTGGGCAGCCTCTTCCAATGTTTAACCACTCTTTCAGTAAAGAAATTTTTCCTCATGTCCAAACTTGAACTTGGACAGTTGTCAACAAGATGAGCTGTTGAATTTCTGAATATCTTTGTCTCACAGGTGAAGCAGAATTTGCCGTGTAGCAAAGTATAGCCATAATTTTCAAGTCAAAGGTGATAACCACTAGGAACTGGATTTTGGTCTGCTGCATGGTTCCAGTCTGCAAAGGCCAATCAGTGCCTGCAGCATACACCTGACCAGATTGGGAACTGGAGCAATAAAACGCAACCATAAACTTCTGTTATACAATTCGGATCAGAAATCCAATGACACACAGTTAGATGACCTGCATGACATGGGAGATGACAGCCTTATTTTCCCAAGGCCTGAAAGGAAGATGACATGGGAGATGACAGCCTTATTTTCCTGAGGCCCAAAAGGAAAGATGGGAGTGTAATTATGCCGTAGGTTAGCAGATACATTGATACATCAGAGGTGACATTTCCATGGTGGGGGATAATACAACCATTCACTGAAATTTGACCACAAACTTCTGCAACATTTTCTTAAACACTCTATAACCACTTACTAAGCCTGCCTATCAGAGGTGAAAAATTAAATTCTTACTGATGTATATTTAATAGTAAGTACATCTCCTAAATTAACTAGGGCATTCCTGCTGACCAGCACTACTACTATACAGGACCCTGACGAGTTAGTACCACTGTAGGATTGTAAAATTACTGTGAAAAACATACTGGTTTAGCTTGCATCAACATTGTGAACAGCAGCAATATTCAGAGACTGAGTGACAGTAAGATTACTTAAATGAAGCACTAAGTTACATATACTGATGTTTTCAGCACTTATTTGTATGATTTTTCAGGACTGTAGATTTGGGTGACTGAAAAAATAGGTAATAAGTATACACATTTTGCATAATGAGAGAAGTACATTTGTTAGATCATAGAGATCTGTAAACTTCATCTGGTACAGTTTTAGAGAATGGTAAGTTTACTTTAGTCTATGGAGAGTTAAAACAGAAGTTCAGTACTTGGAAAGAAGTGGAAAAGAATATATATACACTTTATATGCATACTTTATTAAGATATAAGTTAGGGAATATATGTTTATACAGATACACTATATACTATGCATATATACTATGTATGTATACATGTATACTATACACAATGCATATATATACACATATACACACATACTCTTCAGATATATTGAAGAATATAATTAAAGAATATAATATACTGCAGTGGAGTTTATGTCTGCTTGAAAGCACACTGACAGATACCAAACACCAAACCTGAAGCTGCTGTTATTGTGAAGAAGAGTTACGTAAGGGGAAATATTCTGTGTGGACTCTTTGTGAAAGTGAACTTAAAGAATTCACTGAAATCTTGTTTTGAAGAAAGACTTGAATACAACAGTTAGCATATTCATCACAATGAAGCAAACTCCCGATATTCAAAACTGAAAAGTACATCAGATAGTCAGAGCTAAAGGGAAGTACAGGAAAGAGAGACAAAAAATGCCAAGAAAGAATCTGTAATCTATAATTTGTTGACCTCTATAATTCTAAGGTCATGTTTGGTTTCTTTCTGACCTATTTATCAGGATATCCAAGTTGCTGAATGTAAATAACGGGACCAAAATGGAATTATATAGTCTATCTCACCAAAATGTGGACTCCCTCATGTAGAAGTATACACTCTTTGTAATAAAATTAAGAACAAACTTTATTTTTCCAGTATACACAGATCTATAAGGTAAAGGTATAAGCAGCCTTGTTTATAAGGGGTTTTCTGTCTTGAAATAGATGTTAGGGTACTATAGTAATGGATTCAAATTTTTTTTTACTTGATCTTCTGACCTTCTTACCCAGCCTTCAGTTCAGGAGAGATAGCTCCATGATAACTCGCTCACATACCTCACACTCTTGCTGTATGTCACCAATACTTGGTTTTATAAGTGCTGCAACATAAGAAAAAAAAAATCAGAATGAATTGGTTTACAACAGTAATGACATTGAGAAAATCTGTAGAGAAGCTAAGAACTCAGTCTTTGCAGGATTTTATATAAAATAAAAACATAGTTTTCATTTTTATACTGATATTAACATCACAACTTTTCTTATTTTTCTCATTATTTTTGTAAGCTTGCAAAGAAAACTCTGTTGAGGCTGAACCCATATTTTCCCTGCTTTCAAAATCATGCTGAATAGAAAATGAGGCTTTAAAAGACAGGCTGTTGCGTGTGCACTTCATCTAAAGAGCAGGATTATTCCTACTGCTACATACTCTATACTTCAAAATGAGTGATCTAAATTTATACAAATCCATATATTAATTTTTACTGTAATATAAATGATAGGCAAGATTAGGCTGGTGTACTGTATTTTGCCTACAGGGTGTTCTTCTTTTGCAAGCAGAAAATTAAACTTGTTCCCATTATCTGTTGTGTTTCAGTCTTAGGGCCTAGTTGTCACATTGTGCTGGTTTTGGCTGAGATAGAGTTAATTTTCTTCATAGTGGCTAGTATGGGGCTGTGTTTTGGATTTGTGCTGGAAACAGTGTTGATAACACAGGGATGTTTTAGTTACTGCTGAGCAGTGCTTACACAGAGTCAAGGAGGGGACACAGCCGGGACAGCTGACCCCAACTGACCAAAGGGATATTCCATACCATATGACGTCATGCTCAGCATATAAAGCTGGGGGAAGAAGAAGGAAGGGGGAGACGTTTGGAGTGATGGTGTTTGTCTTCCCAAGTAACCATTACGCGTGATGGAGCCCTGCTTTCCTGGAGATGGCTGAACACCTGCCTGCCAGTGGGAAGTAGTGAATGAATTCCTTGTTTTGCTTTGCTTGCATGCGTGGCTTTTTCTTTACCTATTAAACTGTCTTTATCTCAACCCACGAGTTTTCTCACTTTTAATCTTCTGATTCTCTCCCCCATCCCACTGGAGGGGGAGTGAGCGAGTGGCTGTGTGGTACTTAGTTGCCAGCTGGGGTTCAACTGCGAC
Source organism: Aptenodytes forsteri (assembly GCF_000699145.1). Taxonomy (NCBI): domain Eukaryota; kingdom Metazoa; phylum Chordata; class Aves; order Sphenisciformes; family Spheniscidae; genus Aptenodytes; species Aptenodytes forsteri. The sequence continues at coordinate 488,620 of NW_008795679.1, read as the reverse complement.
ACACATAAAAACTTGTCCAGTGTGAACTGATAGGCTTGTTTTGGTGTTTTGTTTTGTTTTGTTTTGTTTTAAATAACTTGTTTCTCAAAGAGGAAAAAGGTAAAATCCTCCATGTTATTGGATATATAATCTATACTGCTGTCAAAAAAAAGTGGAAGTTCTGATCTGAAGATCAGATCCTCCTATTCAGAAACTGTTACTCCTGCAGTCTCTGTTTTAAAAGATCTAATGCATACATTTGAAGAACTGATCTGGTGCACTTTATGTAAGGGACATTGTAACTACTGTGTTCATGCATAAACACCAGATACAACAAAGCAGCTCCCCAGAAGATTTTCCAGGGTCACTGAGTCCCTTTGTGTCTTTGCATCACTGAGATAAAGGTTCATTATCTAGATTATCTTTTTGTCCTGGTCCCACAACATACAGAGATGTTGGGAATCTCAAAACATGCCATGTCTTGCGTATAAGTTGTGTACCTGGATTTCCTTTGCTTCAAAAGGATGGTGTGGGAAGAGGTGGTGCCCCTTAGCCCTGCTCTGTCTGGACTGGAACAGGGAGAGTAGCACACCTCATCCCTTCAAGCTAGAAAGTACTCTCTGACTCACAATAAAAATGTTGTATTGTTTACCATCAAAGCACAACTGAGACTTTCTTTAACCTTATGTGTGTTCTAGCAAAATTCTACGGTATTCCCTCTTAAGAAAACCATGACTTGCTGCTTTCCTTCGTATTCACTTTCCGCAGTTGCTAAAGACATTATACAGGACATGGACTGAAAATTCAAGGGTTTTCAAAGCCTGAACAGAAACTGAAAATTCCATAGAAGATCTCCATGACTTTGAGTCATTTTCAGATTTTTCAGTTACTTTCAGTCCACAAGATTCTGGGCTACAATCAGATTGCAAAGACACTGAGGCAAACAAATTAGAAGTTACTGAAGAGGAACATTTCTAATAAAAAATACCAGAAGCTAAAGAAGCCCATGAAAAGCTGCATCTTAGAAACTGAATGCAGACTATTGGAGAGAGCATAATACACAATCAGCATTCTGGACCTGCATATATTTTCATTCACAGTCACAGCAAGTTCAAATATGTTACTGCTTTCTTGTGGGGGGGAAAAAAAGAATTTAGGGTAACAAGAAATACAAAAGAAAAAACTTCAAGTTCTTTCAACACAAAGAAATGATACAACTTCTTCCTCCGTTTTCATAGGTGACATGAATTATTTGGGTTTGCGTTTTGGGTATAAAAGTCTTTCTTATGTTCGATCAATGAAGAATGAAATTTGACTTTAAATACTGGGGTTATTTTTTACAATAGTTGCACAACTTCAGTGTTTGTAAAATACTCTTTTCTAACCCTAAACTGTTGAACAACAATACGTTGTTCATATTGATAAAACATATAAGAGAATGAATTTCCAATTAATATAAATGTGTCAGTTCATAAATATGAACATAATATTTTAACTGTATGCTTGAGACCGTTTTAAAACTGAACAAGAAATGAAAATAAGTTTTACAAGGTATTCTTAGACTAACAATAGTTCAGGCGGTAATCTCAGCAGACTCCTGCAGAACACATAAAAAAATGTAGAGAAATCTTTATTTCCTTACCCAGTTGCATTAACAAATATAACGCTTTCCTGTTCCTGAAACAAAAAAAAAAATACATGTTTCTTTAGTATTTGGAACCAGACTTTAAATCTGGGCATGCTTTATGTGGCATAAGTTGGAGGGCGTGCAAGCACATCACAGTTAAAAAATATAGTATGCAAGTACTCTGTTGTTTTTCTCCATTTTCTCTGGAACTGTAAAGGAATTTTTAAGCTCCACCTCTTTTCATTATCCCTGCAAATGACCTCTTTCTCCACTGTTCCTTCACTTTCACAACTTCTGCTCATAGAGAAGAAAAATCTCCAACATTTTAGAAGATGTTCACCCGTAAAGATCAGTAAATCACATTCTTTCCTTTAAACATTTTTGTCTTGCATTCTTAGATCAATATCATTAGCCTTCTAGCGCAGTAAAAATTAAATAACTCTCTTCAGAGCTCATCAGTGCTTGGAGACAAAATTCAATTCAGCCTTGGGGAGGCTCAAAGTGGAACCTGATGTATTCACAGTGTTCCCAATCTTTGATGTGCCATCCTTGGGAATAAATCCTTAGTTTAAAAGTTTTACAAGAGCAATCATGCTATAAAATAGTGTAATGATAGTTTTTGTCATTGATCATGACTTGTTATACTTTCCATAGAGATCTTCAGAATTTACTTGATTTGACTTGGTGGAAAACAAGTGAATAGGCACAAACTGATAGGTCTGTAGGCCCCATGTATAAGATACCACAAGAAATATTCCTTAGGAGTATTTTTTCAATATCTGTAGTTGTTCTTGAGGCTTTATATAGCTTCCTATGCAACCAATTAAAGTAAACTAATGAGAAAGAAAGACTCTCTCTGTTGGACTTCCACCTTATATAGCATTCTGCTCAAGCCAAAATGAATGTCTTTAATTGTTTTGCACATTATGAGAAAGCAACAACAGTAAAATGACAACTTAAATAAAATTGCTTAAGTCAATTGCTCTTTTGTTTGAGAGGATGTTTCGTCTTGGTCAGCAGCTGGACAGTTCTCAGTCCCTGATACTCTGTGGCTCTGTGCAGGTCAGATGTTATCTTTTGACTCAGGAAGAAGCATGCTAGGTTGAAAATTACTCATACGCTGCAGAGTTTCTATTCAGAATATGTATTTTATAACCCTGGTTTTTTATATATATGCTAAAGCATTACCAACTAGCAGCCTGATACTAGGTTTTTCAAATGGTATTGCAGTATATACAGATGCCATAAAATTGTCTCTCCTTCCATGAGAAAACTATCACTCTGTGATTCATTGCAGATTCAGAAGGGAAGTATAAACATGTGGGAGTACAGGAAGGGTGCAACCCGCAGCCTTTCCAGATCACATAATGAAATTCACTTCTGAAGGATGTCATACGTCAGAGAATTATATATATATATTAAAAAAAAGTGACACTTGAAAGCAGAAATTAACTGTTAAGCCATAAAATAGGTCAGAAAATGTTTTTGCCTATGGATCATCATTTTATAAAGGAAAGGGATGTGCAGAGACCTTTATACATCATATTAGCTTTCTTGCTCAGCACCAGATTTTTATAGAAGCAACGAGTTGCATTCATCTTTCCCATTTCAGGCATCTAAAAGTTGTAGAGCTGAGGTGAATACCTCTTTTAACCTTCAGTGGAGAGAGAGGATTTTAGGATTAAATGGCTCCCTTTCTTTAAGTGCCTGTGTCTCTTTACTAATAACAGGAATCACAAAAGGAATGTTTTAGGTTTATACTTTCAGACAATGAAGTTACCGCCAATGTATCCCACAGAGTGACAACTTAGTGCTCTGCTTTGCCAAGCTGCCAATCAGCTGATCAGTGGCACTTATCAGGATTAGGTTTAAAATTTCTTTCCTTCTTAAGTACTAGTTTTACTAACCAGCAGAGGAAAAGATAACCGTACTTTCATTCCCATCTGAATTATCCTTAAATGAATACCATTATCCAGTTACCGCCAATGTATCCCACAGAGTGACAACTTAGTGCTCTGCTTTGCCAAGCTGCCAATCAGCTGATCAGTGGCACTTATCAGGATTAGGTTTAAAATTTCTTTCCTTCTTAAGTACTAGTTTTACTAACCAGCAGAGGAAAAGATAACCGTACTTTCATTCCCATCTGAATTATCCTTAAACAAATACCATTATCCTAAATGGAATATAAACCTCAAAAGAGATGTTACCACTGCAAAATGTTAAACCCAGAATATGTAGCTGGATTTTAAAATGTACAACAAGCAATTTGTAATTCTTAATCTAGAGGATTTCTTGATAAGACTAGCAACAGAATAAAGTAATACAAGCATACAGAACAGGAAACAGCACAGAAAACACATAATTTGAAATAAACTCTCAGCAAATCAAATAAACATAAATTGGTTTTGTAAATAAAAATAAGATTGTGATGTTACTTATGTTGAAAACAGAATAATAATAACAACGAATGCTGGAACACAGTTCTGCTTCTGGTGGTTGAACTCAGAGGCAGTTTGCCTTTGGATTCAGTGAAAGTACAGGCCCAGATGACATTTTCTCCACTGATGTTGGAGAAAATATTTTATGTTTGTATATTTTTCCTTTCAGAAAATCCTGCTAGTTTGAAGAAGATTTGCTTTTCAAGAAATTTAACAAATACATAACAAAACTGGTAATTAAAAATCCAAGTTTATTTATTTGTTTATATTTGTCATGGGGGCTTTTGTTTAATAATTTTATAGAATATGCCAAATGCATGTGACAAATTTATCTTCTTTCAGGGTAAGAAGAGAAAACAATTTCTACCACACAGTGCTCCCTCAAGTATTGTCTTTAATTTTCTTTCACTAATCTCATTCAAAAACATAAGTGACACACTTAGTCACTAGTATTGCTATTCACAAGTTGCAAGAGTTGAAAAGGATGATCTCTTTCTGGGGAGAGAAATTCTGTCCAAGTGAAAATTTTGCAGAAGTAAATGCATCTTTGCCTTTTTCTGTGGGGTGAAATGTGGTATCATTAGCTGGCTTTTGCCTTTAGCATATCCAAAAGAAAAACTTTCTTTCTGTCACTGAAGAAAATCACAGTGTATTTGGAGAACATGATTTTGAGCTATTGCTTATTGTGTTTCCTGTGTTTATGAGGAAATATAAAAGAAACTGTATCTTGAGCTAACCTGATTAGTCATTGATGGACAGAACTTCACCTTGGGGCTCCACACAAAGTTTTCATCAAATATCTCTAAATTGTTTGTGTCTGCTTCATTTTCTTTTTGAGACATGCATGGTTTGAATGTTTTGGAGGAAAATTGTATTTGTTGTTGGAGGTTTGAAGGAAGATGATATTTGTTGATATATAGAAGTTATAATTCACCTGAACTAAAAATATCTTCATTTAATGCAACATGAACCAGACCCTTTGGGTCCATTTTAAACAGATGTTTGAACTGCTTTGGATCTTTCACCATATCAAGTCATTCTGATTTTTAGTGCAAAGATTTCTTATTAAGAACTGCTTTTGTCTTTGGGCATATTTTTTTAAAATTTATTTCTTCTACTGATTTAATTAAGTCTTTGCTCCTTTGTTGATTCTTTTATGCTAGGCTGAGTCTTTTATTATTCTTTTTGCATATTGGTGATCCCTCCTCCATATCATATCTAAGTTAAGTAGATCATAGAATCATAGAATCATTTAGGTTGGAAAAGACCTTTAAGATCATCAAGTCCAACCGTAAAACTACCACTGCCAAGTCCACCGCTAAGCCGTGTCCCTAAGCACCACACCTGTCTTTTAAATACCTCGAGGGATGGGGACTCCACCACTTCCCTGGGCAGCCTGTTCCAATGTTTAACCACTCTTTCAGTCAAGGAATTTTTTCTCACGTCCGATCTAAACCTCCCCTGGTGCAACTTGAGGCCATTTCCTCTCGTCCTATCACTTGTTACTTCGGAGAAAAGACCAACACCCACCTCTCTACAACCTCCTTTCAGGTAGTTGTAGAGAGTGATGAGGTCTCCCCTGAGCCTCCTCTTCTCCAGGCTAAACAGCCTCAGTTCCCTCAGCCGCTCCTCATAAGACTTGTGCTCTAGACTCTTCACCAGCTTCCTTGCTCTTCTTTGGACGCAGTCCAGACCCTCAATGTCTTTCTTGTAGTGAGGGGCCCAAAACTGAACACAGTATTTGAGGTGCGGCCTCACCAGTGCCGAGTACAGGGGCACGATCACTTCCCTCCTCCTGCTGGCCACACTAGTTCTGATACAGGCCAGGATGCCATTGGTGGTTTTGGCTGCCTGGGCACACTGCTGGCTCATGTTCAGCTGGCTGTCGACCTGCACCCCCAGGTCCTTTTCCGACAGGCAGCTTTCCAGCCACTCTTCCCCAAGCCTGTAGATGATTGCAAGTATTTGAGTTAGAAAAAAAATGTAATTATAAATTAATTAAAAATGTATTTTTCAGCTGGAATTATTGTTGCTTTTAATTCTAATGTATAGAAAATAAGAATACTGGCTGTTATATATATACATATTCATGCATATATATGTATAAAACAGTGTTGTACACAAACACACTATATTCTTCTATTGGGAATACTTTCATAATAAAAGAAGGTCTTGAAACATCTCTTAAAAAAAAGACTTTGTTTGTCTAGCCCATTATGTAGGCAAAACTCTTCAGTACCCTCTGAATCCTTCCTTCCTACATTCTTGACACCCTGCTCCTTGACCAATGCTGGCAGCGTAGACAGAGTGCCGACCCTTGGTCTCCTGACACCCTGCCCTCTGACCGACATCAGCAGGATGCTGCCCACATTATCCATGTATGTTACTGTCCTGGTTTCGGCAGGGATAGAGTTAATTTCCTTCCTAGTAGCTGGTACAATGCTGTGTTTTGGATTTAGGATGAGAACAAAGTTGATAATGCACCGATGTTTCAGTTGTTGCTAGGTAATGCTTACACTAGCCAAGGACTTTTTAGTTTCCCATGCTCTACCGACTGAGAAGGCTGGAGGTGCACAAGAAGCTGGGAGGGGGCACAGCCAAACTGGCCAAAGAAACATTCCATACCATGTGACGTCATCACTTGTTTTGTGTATTATTATTATTATCATATTATTATTATTATCATCATTTTATTTCAATTATTAAACTGTTTTTATCTCAACCCACGAGTTTTTCTCACTTGTGCTCTTCCAATTCTCTCCCCGATCCCACCGGGTGGGGGGGAGTGAGCGAGCGGCTGCGTGGTGCTCAGTTGCTGACTGAGGTTAAACCACGACAGTTATGATTCTCTCAAATCACACTACCACTGGTGAAGCCAAGGGCTGATGTGACTCTTACCCACATTCAAAAGGCATTTGCACGATTGGCTGTTGCTGCCAGATGATCTGGACACCAAGTGTTCCTGGCAGTCCACCGGAGCTATGGCATGACTTATAACCCTATGTTTGCTATTGGTGATTGGATGAATCACTGTATGGGCAGGTCATTGTTCATCTTTCTTACTGCCTCAACAAAGCTTTGTTTTATAATATGTTGTCAGACTCCATTACTGTTCGGACCACAGTTCTTCACTCCCACAATGGTATTGGTATTATCCTGCTGGTATTACCTGCAGGAATACTAATGACTGGCAGAGCCATGCATGGTGATAATGTCAGTGATGTAAATGTGAGCTACTTGCTTGATCATCTACCAGAGTTTGATATTTATAACAGAACCAACTGGAAAACTGTTGCTCAGGAATCTGAGACTGACAGAAATTGTCTCCATAAAGGGAGATGCTGAGAGAAGCCATTCTGCATAAGCTGGAATTTGTTCATTACCTCTTCTTATACCCTAAGATGTAACAATTTTTTACAAAACTGAAGGTTCTGTGCTCCTTTGATGGCATAGAAATCCTATTAGCAGTGAAATTATATCTCAACTTTTTTACATATAGTAATTCAGGAATATGAGTAGGATAAGTTTCAACAGGACTCTGCAAATAAGGAAATGTGGGAAAGCTGAACAGTTCCTGCTGCTTAAAAGTTCACACTTCTGTTTGCCTTAATGGTATCTTGCAATGAGAGTTGAAAATCACTGCAATAGTATGTTACTGCACAAAGTTTTTTCTTGTTGAAGAAAGGTTAAATATAGATTGTGCCCGCAGTTTTAGTTGGCATGATTATTGGTGTGTTCTGAGTAATTATTAAAAAAATCCCTAAAATTGTTTATTCTGGAGAGGAAAAAAAAAGAAAAAAAAAAAAGAGGATTTATGACTATGCATTCACTAAAGCTCATCCTCAGCATTTTGCATTTTCAAGCAACCTTATGTGTCAATACTAAAAAAGCATTCTATGCTCATTAGCAGCATTGTAAACCCCAGAGCAAAAAATGCAATTCATTCTTTCCCTGGATTGTATCTCACACTAGAATCTTTGAAATCATTTGGAATTGTTTACACTTTAATTTCTATTTAATGATATTGGTCAAATGAAACTTTAACATAATCAAAAGGATGAAGCACTAATAAACTTGGGAAAATTATTAGAACAACATGGCCTATGATATTCTGAGGCATTGCATTTATCAGCTGGACCCAATTCTATCAAAGAAACATCCTTCCTGGTCTGTGAAACTTCAGTTTGTTCCATGATCCTGTTGTTTTTCAAGTTGCTTAATACATTTCTATGACCACAGCTTCCCACCTCCATTTCCTGACTATAAAATGGTGAGATCACTTTCATTTGATGCCTCAACAGCTATCTACATTACCTCACTTAAAAAAGACAATTAATTTTGAAAAGTTATGTCCTGGTTAGGATAGAAATTAAAGACTGCAAAGACTGAAAAGTCCCTTCTTATTTTTTTCTAGTGCAGATTAAGTCAGCAATTCCCAAGACTGCAGAAGACACTGATTTTGTAACTTTTACAACCCAAAAACATTTCAATGAACATCAGTGTCTCTAAGGATGAAATATTAGCTTCTTCAAATTTAGTAATGTTGACATGAGTGTGAATGAAATCATGTATTTGTAGTTTGTGAAAAGTTTTGAGGTCAAGCTTGCAAAATATAAGAAATATTTTCCAATTACATGCATGCCTAACTTTTGTTATGGACACAGTAGTTCACAATAACTGGTCATTTTCTAAGACAACTGACTGCTACCCTAGTATTGAAAACGGTAGTATTTTTAAGCTCCTAAGAAGGCATGAATGTTATATTTTTGCCATGATTATGTGAGAGTGTGGTCTTTTTCTCTACCTGCATGCATCAGAATTTTGAAAGTCACCCATTTTTCTCAAAAAATATTATTTATTAAACTAGTTTAAAGATATGCCTGAGGAGTTTTATTCTTAATTATACAGACATGCATATACCCAGTTTTATAACAATATAGGATGTCAAATCTTACGTCCGAGTCTTTCCTATATCTTAAGTACTTTGCCTCTGTTCCCTTATATCAGACATTTCTCGCTAAAATCCCTTAATTGTGTTTGGTAGGAATCATATGTTTTTTTCTCAAACTATTCACCTTTCTTGTATGCATTTGAGAATACAGCTGAATAAAGATTCAGTAAAATGTTTGATTTACTGAACACTGTGTAAAAACCCTCCCTCAAGAATTTTCTATGCAGTTATAAGTAATCTCAGCTTATAATAGAAAACAGTTATTATCTATACACTGCAAAGGAACACTGACATGATCTTTTGTATTTTTGCAAGCAGTCTTTTGATTCTTATTTGTATATCAAAATTATCCTTTGTTGTTCTATTCATTTGCCTATGGTAGGCAACTGCTTCTGATTTAAACAAAAAAGCAGAAAGGCTTACTGTACAGAAATATCATACTAGGCTTAAAGCTCTTTTCTCAGTACAGTCCTGAACATTCACAATAGGATCTTTGTTATGCATAAGATAAAATCTGTGGTTTATAAGATCAGAACAATTATCAGTCAGTCTGGCTCTGCTCCTCTTTTTTTCATTTCCATGAAATATATTAAAATTAAATATTGCCCTTAGAAAACTTGAAATTGGTCATGTTCGCTTTTATGCAAACATATTACTTTCTCTAAGATTGTTGTGGTATATGTCAGCTATTTCCCTCAAAACTACTCTGAAACGTAAGTCCCATTTCAAGAGATTCTTTTTCAAAGTTCTGGACCATCCTTCTCATTTATAACCATAACCACCAGCAATCCCAGTAGGACCTTTCATAATAATTGAGTAATTCTGCAATGGTTTGTGCTTTCCCCAACTGAAACACTAACACATAACAGTCTTTAAGTTTCAGTTCAAATATTATAAAAAAGTAAATGTAAGAATAAAATAACAACTTATTTCAAATTCACTCATGATGAAGTGAATTTAAAGTATGTTTGCCTGTACATTTTTCAGTATATTTTTACCATGCTTATTCTACTAGTTCTTTATCCTCTTTTCCTAGGTTTAGTCTATTATTTCTTTACTACTTTTCTATAGAAAAATTATTGCAGTCTTTGTTATTGTGACAGTATCAAAGTTATATGTTCAGTGGCTATGGCATGCTTGATATTCCATTTTCACCTGTACAGGTGTGGTTTTTTACTTTAGCATAACTTAATAGTAAAGAAATTGTAATATTCTTGTGAACCCTCTTTGTCTTCATGCTCTGTTTTTTATGAAAAATTTGCTGTAATACACCTGTTATGATATGCGCCAGCTGTCGATCCATCCTACCTTTTTAAACGGAAACCTTAACAAAGGTGTTTGCCCATGTTGAAACTTCAGTAAAAGCAGATAATTGGCTTGTATGCCATTCTGTGTCTTCATCTAGGACTCTGTTAATGCAAATCACAGTCAACAAGTGTCTGTAAAGGATTGTTACATGAAGGACTGCTAGTGAGATGGATGGCTTAGCTATCAAGGCTTGATTGCTCCTTAGTTCCAAGCAGGCACCTAGATAATTAAAATATAATTTTGCTTCCTGAGAAATGAAGTTATTTTTTGTACCTCTGAAATTGTTTCAGTCAAAATTTGTTCATTTCTTTAAAGGTGATTTTGGTGTCCTATGGGCCTTCTCTTAGGACTGGCTCTGGCCTGGGCTGCAGGGCAGGTGACCTCTGCAGTGCCTGTGGCCCCGGCTGCAGCCTGCCTGTGGTTAAGGTGAGAGTCGGGTGACAGCCATGAAAGGAGGGAGCTGCACTCGTAGGAACTGGAGTTGCAAAGCAGCTTCAGAAACAAATGCGTCAGCTTATCAAGCAACATAAAAGAAACATGAAAATTTGTAAGAGGGGCTAGAGACCTTGGAGTGGAAAGAGAAGCAGACAAAATGAGATTTGGCATTGACAGAAGTTTCTCCACTGTCCCTGCATCCTCTGTGCAGATGTGAGCTGCTGGACACCGTGAACCTTGGCACTCCAGCTAATGGACTGGCGGTACCAAGTGCGACAAGTAGGGACCCACACCTTGGGTGTGTGTATGTGACCTCCTGGGGTGACTTCTCACCAGTGCATGGATTAGCAGACTGCAGGGAGGCGCACGGGTACACATAGCACCAGAGCACCCCCACATGTGCACAGTACCCTGGAGTACACACAAGAGGTGTGTACGCAGTGAACTTGCACTCTCAGGAAAGGGTGTGTGTGCTGGCAACCTCAAGGGGCCAGGGAGTGAATATAACTGTGTGAATATGGATGTGTGGGATGAGAAATATTTTGGATTAATTCCTGAATGGTGCTTAGAGATTTTTAGGTCTATAGTAATATTTTGTAAGTGTCTTAATATTGGGATTTACCTTTTGTATTGTTGATATTGATTCTGAATGTATAGTTCACTGATTGTTGGTTAATTACATGTGATTAATAAATCAGCAAACTGCCATCCCTTCTTCAGCATTTTCCTCCTGCCTGGAGCACCCCCTGCACCTTTCTTTCACACCCAGTCCTCTGCCATCTCAGGTCCCTCCAGGTTGTGTTTCCCTGGCCTTCCTCCAGCCTACCAAGCCAGGTGACAAGATTTTGCCATTGCCTGCTGTCTTCTCTGCATACACCCATGGCTGTCCCCATGCCTGTCTTAAAAGAAGTTGTTCCTCTCAGCACAAGGTACCTAATCACACCAAACAGGCCAATGGCATGATATCAAAGTCCCTCATGTTTCACCTGTGTATGCCAGTCCCTCTGTCATGATCACCAGGCACCATTATCTTGGTGGCATCTCTGATCTCTCTTACAACCAACTGAAATGATTCATGCCCCAGACTTGTCATTATGATAATTCCTTAAGTGTAAAACAGTCAGTTAAGACAGCTCAAAGCTGTACTCAGAGCAGTGACAGGTTCAGAAAACTTACCAGTAGTATGAAGGAAAGTGTGTCCTGTCACTCTTGGATGGGCAGGACTCGTCATTACACCCATTCTTGGATGGGCAGAAACTACCCAGAAATATAAAAATACATACCAGTGCAACTCATTTTCTCTGTACAACCCTGTCCTCCCATTCCCTCCAAATCCATTCGCTCCTTCAAACAGCTCACCTCTAATCCCTTCCTCTTCATTAACTGCTTTTCACCCCTCTTGCATCCCCGCTATGTGGTAGGACTATCTTGTTCCTAGTTAAGCTTGCTGTTAATTATTTAACTGGCTTGCTTGTGCTTGCACATTTTAATCATGCTTAACTTACAGCAAGCCAAATACCAACAAGCCTTCTGTGTGGTTTTGGTGTGATGTTCTATTTATCTAGTATGTCCTTCAGTCCTAGATGTTTGGGGACAGGCATTGAAGCCACCAAGAACATGACTACCTGATGAGACTCCTGAGGATACCGGAGGATTTAATGACAATATTTGGGTACCTAATGGGGGTACTTGCTTATTGATTCTCTCTGGACCATACCTGAGCTGATGCTTAGTTGCCTCAAAACCTTTACATCTAATTAGAAGATGTTTACAGTGAGTTTAAGTCTTTAAAGTATTTAGCTGTGCTGGAAACAGAGCAGAATGCAATGCTGATGTGATCTGAGATTGGTGCACACACTTAAAACTCAGTTTATGATACAGAGAAATGGACCCTACTTAATTCATGAAAGTTCTGATGATGAAAGTATCCTATACATGAAGTAGCCTCTTCCTGACTAAAGATGAAAACATTAAAACATGTCTGCATGCCATATTCCTGATGAAAAGTTGAGTGAGATTTAGGAACATTAGACTAGTCAGCTCTGCATTTCACTATAATTTGCAACTGAGGCAAAATGGAAGTGCACATCAAATATAGGCATTTCCAAGTTAGTTTAAGAAATAGCTTAAATGTTCCCAGAGTGTGATTTTAATAATGGGCTCTAC
>NW_008795679.1:457916-475668 GCF_000699145.1 Aptenodytes forsteri | reverse complement strand
CATATGACAAAAGAAATTACAGCTAGAATCCTCCTTAAGGTGACAAAGCATATTCAGGGTTTTTATCTACTTTTTGTAAATATTGATAATGAGGAATTTCTGATTTTTCCAGAATACATTTAGAAAGATGAGTTAAATTAGCTACAAAAAAACTTATATATGTAATGTTCTGACCAAGGAAAACAATCCTTTGCATAAACAAGTTCTGACATTTGCCAACTGCTAGAATCCTCCTTAAGGTGACAAAGCATATTCAGGGTTTTTATCTACTTTTTGTAAATATTGATAATGAGGAATTTCTGATTTTTCCAGAATACATTTAGAAAGATGAGTTAAATTAGCTACAAAAAAACTTATATATGTAATGTTCTGACCAAGGAAAACAATCCTTTGCATAAACAAGTTCTGACATTTGCCAACTGTACCATAATAAGCTCACTAAGGGAAAGCTTATAGTTTCTTAAGAAAACTTAAGCCCATTGTTTTTTTCTTAATCATACCTGACACCCTCCCCTTCAAGACATATTTTTCTACTATAGTGCACATATCCATCCAACAGAGATCAACTTGTGCCAAGGCATATACAAGAAAAATTTAATTCTTTTTTTTCTTTTAATTAGCTTTGTCTAACTTGAATATTTTTTTCTCTGATTGTACGTCATCATTCAAGTTGTTTTCCAAACATGGACTCTTTTTCTGCCCTGTTAATGTAAAATATTTAATTGTAAGTAGTTTGCTTGTGGTGAACTAAAGCTTTATTGCTTAAGCTTTTACATATTGCTTTGAGGTGCATTTGGTTGGGTAGGAACTGGAAAAAAAGCTCGGATTCTGTTTTTGCTAAAACATACCACAGCTCCATGGGTCAGACTGAGTCATTGAAACATTATATTTTATTCACAGAAAGCTATGGAAGTGCTAACCGTTTATGTTCACAGACAAAATGTTTTTTTACTGCAGATATTTCACACAAAATGAAAACTATAAATTATTTTAGCTATCTTAACTGTCATAATTCAAATATTTCCAGTAAGTCATAGTTAACAGCTCTAGAGCTATATACTTTTAAAATGAGCATGAGTAAGATCTATTAAGAAAGCAGCATTACATCTACTTTGGGGTAGTTGTCATCTTTTTTCATACTGTTGTTCATAAGAAGAAAGCATTAATTTAGTCCCATGTACAAAATCCAAACATACTCATAATTTTTGCAAAAAATTCAGATGCAGCATATACCTTGAGAAAGAAATCTTGACATCCTTGTTCATGCAAACCTTGCTGTAGCTCTGGGCTATCATTCTCTCCCTTCATTCAAGATGGAACTGTGTAGAACGGGAATTTCTTCACCACGTTCTGACCAGGAATTGACTTTCTGATCTTCTGGTACATAAAGTGACTGTGCCATGGGACTGACCCAAGTTCTAGTGCGTGCTCTGAGGATATCCCATTTGTCTCCAACCACAACTGATGGTCTCCATCTCCAGCTTTGGGCAAATTTGACTTCTCTGCAGCCAACCAGCCAGCCATTTGCAGTTCTGAAATGCTGCCTTACTGACCTATTCTGTCCTTCTTTTCAGATGGAACAGTAAGTACAGAGAATCATCCCCAAATTTGCTAAAATTCTTAAAGGAATTCTGTTCTCTTCAGTGGGATGAAACAACACCTTGCCACAGAGTTCTTAAAATTTACTATAATAGTCTTTTCTTTATTCTACACATTTTAGCCATGCTAAATGATTTCCATGATGTTCACAACATTTTTAGCACTGCTATAATATTTCATACAGTCAATGTACATAGATTGTAAACTTGACATGCTTGGTTTGGTTTAGTTCTTATACACCAGATACAACTCATAAATACCAGAGATGACAGTTTTAGAAATAAATCACTTTGTGTTCTACTTACCCTATATCAGTGTGATCTCGTGCTCTATATGGTCTAGCTAACATCTAGCAGTACTGTTTTCGTATTTAACTTCTGAAATGTAGTTCTTCAATAAGCTGTCTTGAACTTCAAAAGTAATAAAGACATTCCCAGATTCCTAATTCTCAATTCAAAGATGGTACTTTCAGATACTGTATTTTTAAAATGCCTAGCTGAAATGAATCAGACTAACAAACTAGTTAGTGGCTCAATCAGATTTAAAAAATCTCGTCTGAGTATTAAAGCCATGTCTACCTAAACCTTCACATCCTATTCTGATACATTATGCAAACTATCTAAAAAAAAATAAAAATCAGTAATTCTTAAAAGATAGGAATTAAAATGGTTTCATAGCTAGAACAAGTCCTTTTTAAAGAAGTGGCAGAGAATGACAATTTTTTTGTGTACAAGACCCAGCGGTAGATTCCATTTCCACACCAGGCCTCTCAGCATTTCACAAAAGCAATTCTGTGCTGCAGAGTTCATAAACAGGAGCCAAAGCTTCTGCTGAAATTTTTTACAAGAAAAGCTTTTAAACTGATAAAGAAACATAATGGGCAATCACTTTACTCCATGATGTGCTTCTATCTAGTTGAATTACTTAAGACATTGCATGCAGTACCAATGAATATATATATATATATATGAGAAGAAGCTGGCAGTAAGTAGACTTCATTATACCAGTTTAACCTTTTAATTCTTGAAGTGGAATTTTCTTCTGACTCCTGAGCAAATCTCTAGCCTGGCAGGACACATAACAGTTCAGAAAAACAGATCATTTGTCATTTTTAAAAGTTAATCTTTCTAGATTTACTTACATAAATGAATCTACAGTAGGGCTGTACATTTAGATAATACTTCTAATAAATCAGGGACTGACTAATCTTCTGACAGTTAGCTTCTTGAGTGCCTGAACACACTAAGTACTCATTTTTTAAAAGAAACTTACTTAAAGCAACCTCATATGGTAATGCAAAAGTAACAACAGCTCATTTTCCCAAACTGAGTCATCTTGACAGAAGAGGTGCCTTGACTTCGTATGTAACTTCTATATTATTGTCAAACTTCTATGGCCTATCTGGCAGATACACAGAAATATTATGCTGCTCAGATAGATTATAGTATACACACTCTGGTTGTCTTTCTATTTATGTATGTGTAAACCAGCAGGAGCTCATGCAGTACTGAATTACACCCATGGAAAACCAGTGAAAATAAGAGAATAAGGCAGGGTCTGCTGATGTCAATTTAAAGCAACAGCATGTAGCCTGCAGTCTTCCAGGGGAGAAAAAAAGTCTCAAAACATAGGTTGCCCAGGAAAAAGAAGGAGGCAGACTGGCTGATAAACTATGGTACAATAATAACATGCTCCATGGAGAAAGAGAAGATCTTTTATGTCTTCTAGCCAAACGCAGTAGAAATAATAAGGAATGAGTGAGGAGAGGCAATGGGAGTAAGGTTTCTATAATAATAGTCATCAATGACTTTCTGCAACAGAAGTTAAAAACACAAGGGAAGTCTGGAAAATCTTGCCTAAAAGCACCGGGGGTGTGTATGCTTTTTGAAAGTAAATTCAAAAGAGGCCAGAAATGTCATTGTGTCTGGACGTAGAGGTGGAAAACATCCCAAAGAACTAATTATATGAGGTTTCTTGAGAATCTCCTCCCAAGTATCATTCTTAAATAATGATACCTTTTAAAATTAAATTCTTCACAGTTCTTCCTCCACTCTAAACACTTGGCAGCCAGAACAGGCTCTCTAAGCAGAACTGGAAAGAGAAGGAACATCTTAAAATTCTTGTCTCTTCTCACAGACCTGCTTTCTCAGGAACTTTCTCTAGCGTTTGTTCTGCCCCTTTTGAGCAATTTTGCCCCTCAGACTCTTCTGAGAACTAACAATACTAAAGGGCAGACTGTGAACTTATCTCTGACCATCATGACAATCTCATCTCATTAGCAACTGGTTGGTGCTGAGCTGCAGTAGATCTAAGTGTCCAGTCTTTAACACGGTTGTCCTCAGGAGAAAGGACAGGGCAAGGGACAGGACAATAGATCTTCATTGGAATGCTAAAAGACTGCCACTTTCTTCTGGAGAGATTTAGTGTAGACATTCACTACATTCTGGCAAGAAACCCATGTTTTTAATGTATAGGAACCTTGGAATACACTCTTAAAGACCACCAATAAACCACTGAAGAAAGTGCATTTAAAATTATGTTAATGTTCTGTTATGTTTAGACTTCAAACACCTGAATAATTGTTGTCCTTTCTGGAACTCCTTCAGCTGGTGTGGACAGCATGAGCTGTCTTATCAGTATCTTCTGGGCAACATCATCTATGTTATGAACAGAGACTGGGATGTCTTCTAATAAAGACCAATAATACTAATGTATTGCTCTAATTTAATTTCATTAATCAATCTAATTAATTTAGTTAATTTTATTTAATTAATTTCATTTAATTTAATTAATTTTTAATTAAATTTAATTTGTTCTATTATTGCAGGATGAATATACAGGACATTGTCTTTGACTAACAAAATGGTCACGCATTAAAACTTCTCTTTTTGTGGCAGTGGTTAAACATGCTATTAAATGTTGTCAGCCCTTTTCACTGAGGGGAAAAGCTACCAGAAACTGCTGCAGAGTCTGAACATAAAATGTCATTGCGTGCACACAGATGCCTGACTATATTATAAACAATCAAGATGGGATAGGATTGAGTGCTACAGATTTTTCTTTATGCATATTAATTCTTTCAAACATCCAGTATCTTAAGTAATCTGGATCTGGGGTTGCATTCATTACATCATAAGACTGCTGTGAGCTTCTGAACTGTATAAATCTACAAATGTAATTTGCGTGGGAATTGTGGTGTAGTGGAACATATACAGTACAACAACATGTCCACAAAGTGTCATTTACAAAGGCAGCATTTCAAAGACAAAAACATGTGAGAAATTCCTCTCAACTAGATTAGACAGAAGATTAATAGTTTGCCTGAAGTAACACACTGACAACCATGGTAGAACTGGTCCTGACCAGTACATCTTGAATATGGTAGCTTTGTAACAGGAAAAGTATGAAAGAGTTGTTATCCTTGTTGCTAATAATGAAGGACAGAACGAGAAAAAGCTCCAGAGTTGAAAACTGTGTGATATTTCCTAGCAAAGTGAAGTAATCTTGTGTGGTGCTCAATGGGCAGAGCTGATCTGCTTGCCTTTAAATTGAGAGGGATTCTTGTCCTTCTATCAGTAAATCAGTTCTGAATAACAAACCTTCATATGTGTAGCGCTGATTTCTTTCTACACTTAGGACAGAGGAAAACTTCAATAACAAGCCATTAGAAACAGAAGGTCTGAGGCGCAAGACAACAGTAATTACTGACGATTAGGAAAACAGAAACTGCTGAATTTAATTCAGAGCAGAAATGAATAAGACATGAGGAATAGGATAACAGCTAATAAAAATAGTGAACACACAAAGACAAAAAATCAGCAATTTCTACTTACCTGTTCCTGCAGTAAAATGTGAAGATGAAAACTTGAAATCTGGTGAGAACTTTTCATTTTATACAGTTAATCTAAAATACTCAAGTGGCCACACAATGGCCACAAAATGGCCACAAGTATCTCAGAAACCAAAATAATGGGAGATTATCAAACTGATAAATATATTAAGATTGTAGAGTGAAATCAGTCCTTCATGATTCAAGATATAAACCAACCAAAGTGTGCTGGGAATTTAAAACATTTTCCCTATTCAATTATGAGTCTGTTTCCAGGTTTCTTGACATCAGATATCTGCCACTTGTAGATACATTGGATTGGACTGGATTTACCATTGATTTGATTTCAGTGGAAGTTACTATGAACTTTCTGTTTGCAATGTTTTATTTGTTTCCCAAAATATCAAATCATGTTTAAAATATTAATAGTTGACATTTATCTGTATGGAGCTACTGGATCTTTGTGCTTATTTTCTCATGTTCATTAACACAGAAGTTCTTCTTTATACTTTCCTCCTTAACTCAGTTTTTGTGTCTCATTTCTACTTAAAAATATCCACAGATTAATAAGATTGGTAACTCTTCCTCTATTTTCCAATGTGGTGATAATACATAATAAACATTAAAGAAAAATACTTTAAAACTTCAGCAAGAAGTCCAAGAAAAAGGTTCAGTCCTACAAACATGTACTGCAATGCATGACAGTGACTACTGTAAATACTCACATTTACTTAAATGGATTTTTCAGAGAATTCGTATTTTGTATTTTGCCAGGTGTGTAAATTGGACAACCAGAAAATAAGGCTTTCAATATTAGTAACTTCATTTGAAAATGTGGGGTTGATTACAAATCATAATAAATATGTCTAGTTTTAAAATTTGAAGTCTTGCTTGGGTTGAAATTTCATAATAACTGTGGAAAATTCAACCTGACTTTTGACCTCCTGGGTTCTGACTTTAAACTCAAGTCTTGCTTTATTTCCTTCTGAAATAAAATCCTTTAAAAAAAAAAATGTGGTCAGACCCCCAGCATTTGTGGTAAAGAATCTGAGTAGCTTTTTTATAAAAATCCTAACCTGATATTTTTACTTCTTAATTTAAGAAGTAAAAGTCTTTATGAATTAAAATTTAATCTAAATCTAATTTACTCCACACTGATGACTTCTTTTTTTTCTTTCTTTATATTCATTTGATTTTCTACCTTTAACTTAATGGAAAAGGAAACTTGTTTCACATAATGGCACAGTCAACCTCTGCTGGAAGGTGACCTTGTACTACATTATTCCCCAAATACTCATTTACAATGTTAAGTTTTCTGCCAGCTTAAGTAAATGTATTCTAATTTATTTGTACTTGACAGAATGTTTCACACTGATAGACAGCTAGTTGAGGAGCGTAAAAGTGTTGTGAAGAAAAACTTGAGAACTTTCCTTTTTTTTCATTGTTCAGGGAGTTAAAAATGATACATACATACATAAATAACAAATTTGCCTTTTAGTTCAGTAAGATGACATGGTTTATAACTCATTTGACTTGAAATATAAGTTTCCAGATTACAACAGAGAGCCTGAAAAAAAACTAAAAAAGATTTCTGTGATTACAGAAAGGCTGCAAGAAGACAGAAGGAATATAAGTTTTTTCCTCTCCCTCTGGCAGATGGAGGAATGGAAAAACTTGAAACAAAACAACCAAATGTCAAGCTTTCAGGCTCTGACCTCTTACGTCACATTCCAGAGTTAAAAAAAAAAACCTCAAGCCCTTCTAAAGGAAACTTTAAATCTCTTCTTAAATTTTTCCTTATATAAAGTGCTTTGTCTGAAAGCTGTTAAAGATCTTCCATAACTGTTCACATATTTTGTCCAATTTATTTATTTGGATCCAAGATGAAGTGCAGATACATTGTACTAAAAGTAAATAATTTTAAAAATTTTTGAATATAGGGCTTTATTGCAAATCAGACTATTTATTTGATACACGGAAATATCTTTCACATGGGTATGATGAATGTCTGTATGTGTTGTGCTTGCATATTTATCACTGCTGACTTATAGAACACTTATTTAATTTAAACTTCAAACATGTAAGGTATCATAAATATTCTTTCCAATCCAAAAAACTGTGTAATTTTATCTTGCAGAAGAAATCTTTGTCATTAGAGACATGACTTTTGATTATACTAGCAAAATTATTTTGAATTCATCACTGTTTGTTGTATTGAGCAATCTGTAATTATCTCCCTAATTAATTTTAAAAGTAATTAGATTTTTTTCCCTCTGTGTAATAGAAAACAAAAAGGCAAGCTTGAATTAATTATTTATTTGGGGAAAAAAACAGCTAGGAAGTATGTAAAGCAACTTGAAATCATTTTACTTATTAACTCTCCTGGTGGAGTCTGTCATTTTAGAAGATATTTACCAGGTATTAATACTGGTTTAGGTGCTGATCCTGTAAACATTGACATAGGTAAATAATTTCATACTCTTGCTGATATGGGTAAGAATAGGGGTCTATTTCCTGCAAACATGAAAAATAACAATTATAGTGATTAATAACCAGAAAGTTACACTTGGTGGTGTGATGTAGCTTACAGCTTTTATAAATTATTTAAAATGTAAGCTAACATAGAAAAGTATGTAGGACCTGATGAAGGACTCACTGGGGTTGAGTTATAAGGGGAGCAGAAGTGCTGTTTCTTAGTATAGCACTCAAGATAACAGAAATAAACCCAGGGCAGACTGAAAATGTACAGTTGAGAAGGTCAGTAGCTACAAAAAAAGCTGTGTGCCATTTCCCTGTTCAGATGTAGAAGGAAGCAATGTAGAATATTGTAAATCGAGGACAAAAATGTAAAAAGTTGGTTACGATAGACAGACAGCAATGTCACATCTTACATATCGTTCCTGCAAAGCAAACAGATCAAATGAAAGAGTCAATTCTTAGAAGTCCATGCTATGTATATAAATTTCCCCTATCGTGTGCAAGAAGTAGAAGGTATCTCAAGATGAATCTAAAATACCCACAAAACTCAAAAAAGGTTCTGCTGTAAGCAGCACAGCCTTAAGTAACATGGAGAAGATGGAGAGAGTGGTGAACCATAAATCCAGGCTTTTGGGATAGTATCTTACTTCAGAATGATCCTAGAACTTCTCCTGGAAGTTCTTAATTAGCAGGAGAAGGTGATGAATTTGAGTACCTTTCTAAGTAATAGTTTGGTACTTAAAGACTCATCTGAAAAATGAGGATTGGGACCCCTCCTCTTACAAGACAGTGTGTTGCAGTGTATCTAACTCAGTATTGTGAGTAACCCAACAGTTGGCCTGGAGGCTTGCCAGCTGGATCCATCTCTAAACCAGCTGAACCACAGAGGCAGAAACCCAAACAAGAAACTTCCCTCCACTTCTCAAATATAGGGTCAATATGAAAGTGTCACCGAAAATCGGGAATAAAACTCCTTAACACTGGGTGTATTAAAGAGCAGGCATTACTTTATTCAGCCGGGTGCATGGGGGACCTCTCCTCCTAGCATGCACACTGTATGTTGCATCAACTGTCCCTTATATGGTTCTGCAATATACATATTCATAATAATTTCTTGGAAAAATCATGCATAGTCATTATATTTCTAGGAACTAATTATAATATCTGCATAGTCCTTCACGCATGTGTTATGAGTCCTTAGGAGCATCTTCAGGTGTCTTAGGTAGTCTCTGGAGGTCTCTCATGATCTCTTGTGGTCTTTGCAGGAGGTGAACTTTTCTTGAACCTTTGGGCCCTTCTCCTTATATGGTCACAAATTGGCTCATCACTGCCATTTGCCACAGTTTTGGTTGTCCTCATCCAGTTTCTGCTAGTACTTGTCTGTCTCTCATGATGTGCTCGTTAGCTGTGGCCTTGTATGTGATGTACTCATTAGCTTCGGCCTTGTATGTTTGACGCACGCTTGATTAGTCCAGCATTTTATCTTACAACTATTTACAACAAAAGCAGGAGGCAGTGACACCTTGGTGCTCCGGCTTTCTCTCCTTTTCTGCAGCAGTCTTCCCCCATCTTGTCACTCTTCAAGTTGGAACACCATGAGATTTTGGACAAAATTGGAAGTGGGGCCAGATCAGAACAAGGGTAAACAGCTCTCTGTTCTTCTCCTGCTTGGTTAGCCAGTGTTTGGTGTTTGTTTTGACATCATGTCTGTCAGAGGCAAGAAAAGCAAGCAGCTTGTGAACGGAGATACTATGTCAAGACGTTTTCTGGTAATACCCTGGACATTATTAAGCTAGATATCCATTACTTGTGAGAGTTTGAAGGATATTTCAGGAAACGTGTGGAGCACTAGGAGTGTTCCAGGAAAATGTTAACTGAGATGCCATTACCTAACCTGGGCCCATACTAAGACTATGACTGCCAATGAGCTGAGCTATGATGTGAAGCGCCAAAGCCTCACACTATACAGCTTTGGAAGTTACATCTTGCTTTCAACAAAATCGGTCTGTTCTGTTAGACTAAGTTTGTAAGAAGTACTGCTTTTATTCCTGTTCCCTTAGGATTAGGTTAGCGATTTACACTGGAGCCCACCACAGGAGCGATCATTTACCTGTCCACTAAACAGGTCTATAGAGTGCAGAGAGTTAGAGTGTTTCCTTCTCCTTTCCTAACCCATTCAGAACCTTAACGCTTATGGAAGAGTTTAGACCACCCTGATATAAAAGTTCAAAACAAATAACTTGACATGTTTTGGAAAAAATAATATGGGGTTTTTTTTCAACATTCAAGAAGTGTGGGCCAGAATTCTTGGCTCTTGTGGCTGACAAACCTCTTTGTATTGTCAAAAATGTGTAGTCAATAATATAAATTTCCATTGATTTAAAATTATATCCCTAGGTTATAAGACAATGATAAATTTATCTCCTTTCAGTCTAACTCAGACTTCTTTGGGCTATTGTATGTGTCTCACTATGGCAAGCAGAAGTTTTCAAAACAGTAATCCAGTCTCCAGAGATACACAGCACTTCTGAGCAGAGTCTTCAACCCAGCTGCAGAAGGGACATCCAGAACTGGAACAGGGACTTCCAGAGAAAGTCGGTGTGACAGGATATGGTCACAGCACACCAGCTGCCCTAATCATTGCTAAGGGAGTTTATGTTTTGTTTAGTCAACATTACACCAGGAAGAGTTTAAGAGAAGGCTTTGAAAGAGGCGTGAACATTTGTAAAAATGGTTTTTGTTTCCTGTTTTATATAAGGAACTGTCGTGGCAAATCTGCAAATGTTCTTCTACCCTCCTTAGGAACCAAAAAGTACAGCAGATGGCTGACTGTTTCAGCCATCCCCTAGTAGTTTTACTCCTCTTTAATTATACCAGACAGTTAATCTACTTTAAAAAAAACTGGGGTCAGGCCCAAACTAAATCATCACGTACAAAAATCAAAGGCTGAAAGGTATGACTAGAACAGATGGCACTGAAGGTATCATGGTTTGAGAACAGACAAAAAGTTAATATAAATTAACACTGAAAAACACCCAGAAAATTTTACAAGAATATGAATGTACAGAGTTAAGGATATTATTATGAGTTAGTTAAAGTCAAAAAGTACCTGTGACATAATAGAACTAAAGGTAGAAATTACTTTTTAAAAATAAAATAAGGGCTTTATTTTGGTGCTTTTCTGTTTTTCAGTTTGTAGGGTACCTTATAAAAATGCTAAATTAAACTCGTACTGCAGTTTGCATGATGTTTCATTTTGCCAACAACATTGTAATTCCATATGTGTTGGCAACTGAGTATCCCTCCTTGCCTAGTTCAGGAACATTACTGCATCTTTTTTTTTTCTTTCCCCTGCCCAACTGTCTCCCCTCCTCCTTCCTCCATCCTGAAAATAACAAATAATTCAATACTGAAGGGTTTTTTTCTGTATGGGGGAATGTAATACAATATGCTAGCTGTGTTTCAGTAAAATATAACAACCACATTTTCTTCATCCCTGAGGAACCTTGCCATCACATGCCATGATCTCAGTCCTGTAATCTCTTCCCATAAACTTCCCTGGGACTTCTGCATGTAGAAGCTTGCACCATCATACATGAAAGACTTTAGGCTCAAACAACCTCCAAGTAGAGCATGGTGTCAACATTCATAGCATTGTTCCAAGCATAACTGCATCACTGCAATCTGCTGCTAACATTCAACAGAGGGTTTCCTGTGGGCTGAAATTCGGCATGCAGTATCTCAATTTAGGAGCACATTTTAGAAGTGTGAGTATTGACAGAATCATTTGGGTATCCAAGAGTAAACCAGATCAACGAATCAGTTTTACAGACGATACTTGTACAAAACTCAATTGATGCAAAAAAAAGTGTAGCAAAGTAGATGTTCAGTATTTCCAAAAAGAAAAAGTAAAAAAGTAAAAAGGAAATAAACAAACCTTCAATGTTCTTTTGCTTTTCAAAATCCCAGTTTGGATCTGAAAATCTAGGTTCTAGTTTGCTTCTGTTGCCAGGGAAAATAAAAGAGAGGGTTAAACATCTTCTGATGCTCTTCGTGGCCTACTTTGATTTGCTTTGTTATGTGTAGCACCTACTAGTTCTTTACTGCATTGATAGGTAGATGTGCAAAAGGCATTGCTGAAGTACCTAACTACTGTCCATCACAACAAAGCCAGTGAGGAAGCAAAGGATACTTCAAAACTTGTTTTGTCCTAAAGAAGGTAGTTTTTTACTTACAGAATTTCTGAATTCTCCTCTGCCAGACCCTCTTGTTTAAGCATGTCTTTCACTTACACTACTGTGCAAGGGCATAAAGAATCCTAATCCTTACCTCTGTCAAAGTGTTTCTGAAGTCATTATTCAAGATTAGGACAAAGTGGATTAGATGTTTTGGGACACGGCACATGGGGTACATGGAGCAATATATTTGTAACCTTTTGGGCTAAACAACTCTCCTGTGCTCTGTAAATGTTATTTTACTCTCAGAATAGAAACTGAAAGTTACTGTTATGTCTTCAGTAATTATCCTCATATAGCAAGATGCCCTTACTCTGAACTATGAACTATGCCTAACTGGCATAACGCCGATATTTATGATGCAAACAGGCCACAATGTTCCATTTCTTTTCAAACTTGTATAAAGTAATTCAGTCAGTTTTGCATATCATACTAATCATATTTAAGCCAAAGCAATCAATGACTATGTGCTATGTGACAGGTTTGGTCAGTCATGCTTGGTCATCCTGTGCCCCAGATTATTCAGATCAGAGGATCTGTTGAAGCAGGGCACATCTGATTTCTAGCCTGCACAGATTGATTTTACTCCCATGGAAACTCGGATATGATAAGGAAGGACAGGACCTTAACTTGACATGCAGTCAGGTCACAGATAAGCCATACACCCACCTCGGGAACTGGGAGGCACACCTGGGGTCCCACAGTGCATAGGACTATTAAAGAGTAGATAAATTGGTTGGCACATCAATCAGATTTATTTCTTCACTGACATTTTTATTTCTTTATTTCAGTTTTTGTCAGAAACGTATACTTCAAGGATGCAGGCATTTTGATGTCACAGTTTGCAACACAGTTAAAAGCAATTTTAAAAAAAGAAATGGCAGAAACTGAAATGTTATTGCTCTTCCTGCCATTTAATTTCTAAATTTATGTAGTTAAACCACAAACTCATTTTTTGCTATTAATCTTGGCCATTTGTTCATTTGAAAAATGTGACTTATGGTTTGACACATATGGTTATTTCTATGTTAGTGAAAAGAGATACCCTTGCAAGAGAGATGCAGCAGGGAAAAGAAATCTGTGTAATGGTGGAGGTGTTTAAAGGAAGTCTTGTGTTTGCTCTAGTAGCTCCTAGTCTATCGTATCAGTCACTCACTTCTACTTGCATCTACTCAAGGAAAGGTGCATCAATTCATTATCAAAGCCATTTATGGACATATTCCACTACTATAGTCAAAATATTTTCATGTGTGATTCAATCCAGGTGGGAAAAATACTGTCTTCGTATGCTGAATTACAAAATAATCGGCTAAAGATCTCTTCAGTTCTACTGACACAAGTAGCTGTTTATAATATATCAGGATAGAAATTATAAGAAATATTTCCAATTTTTCTTGCACAAATAATGTAATTTTCATCATTTCATATTTTATAAATGGGATATGTATTTTTTTGCAGTAATATAACTTTTCAAAATGAAATTCTTTATTTGTAGGTCTAAAATTGAGTTTAAAATCATAAAACTGGAATTAAAAGCTTCAGTATGACCAAAATGTGTTGATTTGATAGACCTGGACCTTTTGGCGTGTTAACTTGCTTTGAAGGACTTTTAAAATGTTTCTGGTTTGATTTGGAACAAGAAAAGACATTAAAATCATGGAAATTTTTGCGAAATGGAAAATCTGGTTCTTGCCCAGTCTACTCCTATTCCTCCTCATCTAAAAACTGTTATTTTTCAAAATGCAAGTTCATTAAGTTTCTTTGTCCCATAAGTGTCTTCAATGACCTCATATTTTTCTTCAGAATATTCCTGATCTCTGCCACAGCCATCCAGGCCTGGCTTTGGGTTTTATTGAGGCTGTCAGCCTCTTCAAAAGTCAGACAAGTGGAGCTGTCTCTGCCAGATGGGGGTTACAGTGCTAGGCAAAAGAAAAAGCAAAATAAGAAGCAATCTGACTTCCACCCACTTTTTGTACAGTCTTAACTACTGAAACCACTTCATCTCTCAGTGATGAAGCAAAGGAGAAAATAACTACCTCACTTTGTTTCCCTGCTTGTCACAGACTTGCAGTGATGTTTTGGAAGAGGGTAAAGAAAAAATATTTCATGGGAGAAAGATAAGAAACAATTAAAAGGAAAGGAATGAAAATGGAGGAAGAAGACACTGCAGGAAAGTAAAGGCTTATGTTAATGTGGCTACCACTGAAGAACTCATGTTTTAAAGTCATAATACGGCCAATTGTATCCAAGCAGACTGGAAGACGTTATTTGTGTTACTTATGAGAAAGTCTGATTATTTTAATATAAACAACAAGAAACAAGGATCTTTAAACTCTGACTTGAAACTCTATTCATAATTTGTTATTTTTTACTCAGGTAAAATAAAATTGTTTATAAATTTATTCTTCCCTAGTGAAAATACTGTGTCATGCTAAAGCCTAGGGTCATTCTTTACAAATAAACTGTACACCCTTGACCACAGAGATTTACTGAACAGTGGAAATACCAACAGATCATTCATTATCTGAAGGGCTGTGAAAGATTCAACAGATACTATGAGATTTTATGTTTCTGAAAAAATATCTTATGTAAAATAGAACATATTTTAAGACAATTTTGAAATCTGTGTAGTTGAAAAAGTTCTGTGGTATCATACTACTTTTTAATGCATAGCCTGTTCAGTTTTGAAACAAATCCGCAAGTAACATTTACTGTCATTTGCTTTTTTATAACTGATCGAAATGTACTGACCCTAGTAAAATTACTAACAAATATGTAGGAAACGTAGGGTTTGGGTTCATTGTTGGTTTCTTTGGGTGTTTTTCTTCACAGGGGTTAGACGCTTTTGTAGAATAATAGAAAACCCCAAAGCCAGTGCTGCAGCACATTGTTAGAAATGTGGTTTTGCTTGCCTTGTTTATATTAGGTAGGGTTTTTCTGTCTGCTGAATGAGAAATGGATGAAATAATTTTCAGTGTTTACTATGGCAAGGAAAAGCAGAAATTAAACCTGCTGGATTTTCTACTGTGTGCCCGTCAATCCAGTGGCGCCATTCCTAACCAGCTGTTATTAGCCAAGGAAAGGTTTCATAATGTTCATGTCTACAGTTTGTATCCTGAGGTTTACCACATACTGTAGTGTCATCCTTTACAGACTGAACTGTGCTTAAGTTCCAGGAAGGCTTTCATGACTGTGCATATACAGATGTGGTATGTAACTTATAGCAAGTAACTTACTTAGCTATTTTTTTTTCTTTTTTTCAGTTGTCCAAGAATAAGTCAATTTTTTTTTCCTAAAGCTTTATAAACATGAATGTCTTTGTGACCCATTGAATTTTCATTTTCTCCAGAAGATGATGAAGTGACAAAAGGAGTACTTTGAAGGCAGAGAAAATCCTGTGAACAGCCATCTTTACAAGAAAGTCTAAATCAAATTACAGAGATGCTTACAAGGCAATCCAAACATGAATACTTATGCTACACATTTTAGAAGATGTCAGTAAAAAATACTAGTTTAATTAATATTGTAAGACATTCAGATGAACCTAATAGAACTTTGAATAGCAAAATGCAGGAGAGATTTGGCATGTTCCCTTTCACATACAAAGAAAAGTTTATCTTTGCAAACACCTGCAGTGACAGTCAATATGAATTACACTTACTTACTTTTATTTACTTATGTTTAGCTAAATTCCTTAGAGCTACCCCTTACATTTCTGAGGAACATAGTGTCTGTGAAGGCATGCAGCCATCCTTGGGGTTTGCTCAAAATTAGTTATTTATTTTAGTTGGCTCACTATTGTATTTACAATATATTAAAGAAAGCCACATTTTATCATATTTCCTTTTATTTGAAGATTACCACCAATACAATGCCATCCAAAGGTTATCGTGGCTTTCTAGTCTTCTTTAGCCCTTGCCTTTTTTTTCCAAATCTCCATTTTATTTTTAGTGATTTATGCATTTAGAAGTGTATTTATGTGCTTAGAAGAACAGTCACAAAAGGACAAAGTTCCAAATATGAAAATCAAAGATACTTTTTCATGCATTCTTCATTGCTTAAATTGCACAATGTACTATGTTCAGATGATAAGGCAAATTTTTTGAGGTCTTTTTGGTTAGATACCAGATACTTCATGATAGTGCACGCGCAACACCCTCTGCCACCCTCATCAATCTTTGTTTTGTTTAACAGATCTACTAGATCACAACACACCTTCTAGACTCTCTGCAAGGAATTGAAATCTTACCTTTCTCACAGCTGTTCTTTGAAGCAAGCTGCCTCAAGCAAATACAGATGCTATATCACAGAAAAAGAGAAAGACACATACATCACTGAGAAGGCGGCACAGGGCAACCCAGCTATTCCAGGAACAGGAACCCATAGAGCAGAGTGAGAAAGAACTTGAAAAGAAAAAGAGACCCAAGAGTCAGAAACTAACTCTACAGGAGGCTGGAGAAATGCAAGGAGCTGCCTGACAGTGTGTAAAGGTGTCAGCACGCTGTGCTCTGCAGTGTTCACGATGGCTGTAAAGATTTTAGAGTACTCAGTAGATTCAGAAAAAGAAAAAAAAATCAACAGTTCAACTAAGGAGGCTGGATTGCTTCAGGTCAATGGATATGTAATTGTTTAGGAATGTTTCTAGAGGGTAATTACAAATTATCTATTACATAGAAGTTACAGTTACTTAATTCACTTTAACTTAAAGATGTGGCTTTGTTTATTATTTATTATGCTAGCTGATTAGCAACATAACTTCTGTTTTCTAATCAGTCCCTCAGAGTTTAATCTATGTTTTTATATGCCAGATCCATAAACAAATCAAATCAATGATACTTTATAACATCATTAATGTATTTTCAAAAAGAAAAAACAACAATTAAAGCAGATCAGCTTTTCAATGTTCTGTTTATTATTTGATTTTTTCCTTTGTTTCATTCTCAGTTTGTTCACACCAGTCTTTATTCACCTTCATGTTATGCCCAATTCCTGACTTGCCTGTCCACTTTTTTTTTTTTTTTTTAATTCCTCGTTCTTTCTCTGATTAACGCTGCCTCAACTTAGTTAATTAATAGCCTTCCCATGACTGCCTCACATGCTGCTGTTCTCTTAAAACACAAGCAATTAACTTTCACAAAATCTGCAAACTTTCTATGGGATGTTTGGGGAATATTGTAATCCAGTGTTACTTCATGTAATTTAGAGAGTGTGAAGCAGAGCAAAGGGTTATTCTTGGCTGAATTATGAAATACCTCTGATAAAAAATTGTAGAACAAAAAGAAGAAAAAAGAAAAGAAAACCAGAAAACTTTACTCAGGTGCTGTCATATTGGGTAAAACATCACATAGCTAAGCAATCACGAATAAATGAGCAGTGTTGCAAGTTTCAAGATATTGTAAGGCAATTGATCAAATCCAATTGCAAGTGACAGAGTCCCAACTATTTCAGGTGTTACACAAAAATAAAAAAATTCTTTAATAAGGTTCTTTTGTTATGTTTGTCTATGAAAATATTATATTTTTTCTTCAGCTATTCATAAAAATATACAGGACTGTGTGCAATTGTTCATCACATATTTATTAGTTCAAATGTAAGAAAGTTCAGTGATTTT
>NW_008795679.1:445782-457601 GCF_000699145.1 Aptenodytes forsteri | reverse complement strand
GACAGAGAGAGAGACAGCATTTTTAATAATATTTAACACTTAAAAACCTTTCAGGAACTAGAAAAGAAATGACTCAAAAAATTTAGAATATACAGCTGCACAGTAACTGGTGGACTCTTTCCATGGCATTTCATGTTAAAAAAGTACAATGACTTAAAAAGTAACTTAGAAAGTATCTTTAAAGCCCAAACAGCAAGAACAGAATGACAGACTGTGAATAATATCCTGAACAATGGTCCTATCAAGATACAGCTTATGTAAGATACTATGCATCCCCTATCTCTTCACAATTCCATCTCTGCCTGAAAGAACGTATTCCTGATGGCAATCACTGTAGCGTTCCTTTGTTCCTTCTCTTACCCCAGAGTCATTGCTCAGTGTCCCCTTCTCATTGCTTGCCCTTCATTCTCCCCTGCCCTACCACCAGTCAGTATTTCAAGGAGACAGCAGCTTTCAGGCAGTATTGTCTTGAGAAAAGCTGCCTTTAATAAGATTTTTTTTTAACTCAGGTAAGATGTTAATGGAGCAGGTCACAGGTACTGTATATGAAAGCTTGGATGTCAGATCTCTGTGGCCAAGTCAATCACACTCAGCAGAGAGAGGTGGGAGTATAACCTTTTAAGTGCTTTTACATGTAACATTCTGGACATTCACCCTTTATTGCTTCATAAATTGATAATTTACCCCACTTTTTCAAGACTTAACATCTGATTTTTAAGCTTTTATACAAAAGAGAAGGTGTCACCTTTTGTCTGTCCAAGGTAATCCTGAGTACAATTGCTGGAGACAGTGCTAATAACAGTCTGAACTTATCACAACAAGCCAAACACCTACGTAATCTCTTCTGATTTTTTTTTTTTTCCTGAATCCCTCAAGATAAGGTCTGCTGGACAATTGACAAAGGCTCCTGCAACTCAGTGGACTCTTTTTCAAGACCTAATGTGAAGGTATTTCCCAAAACCTTTAAGAAAAATACATCTAATTTGTAATGCAAAAGACAATTAGGAAGTGCAGGAAATTTCCTGATATGCAACAATTTTCTATCTTACCAGAAACATTTAGACAATAATTAATTGCAATAATTAAAAGACCATTTCTGGCTGCTCTGAACCTTGAGCAACCTAAGCTAAATTGACCCTGCTTTGAGCGAAAGGTAGAACCAGACAACTTCCAGAGGTCCCTACTAACCTGTATGAATTTATGTCTATACATAATGTTAGACACATACATGTTATGTCTATGCATAATGTACCACTCTTCAGGCAAAGAAGAGAAACAGTTAAGCCACTGATGGGGAGTAAAGTCAAATAAAAATATAATTTCCTTCTTAGGATGAATTTGTCTGAGAAGTCACCACAGCAAGGGGTACAACAGCAGCCAGAAATGAAAGACATAAGGGAGAGAAACTTCATTCCAGTCACCCAGCAGCTGGTTTAAACTGTGGCTAATTTCATGGCTAACTGTGAAGAGATGTACTTTAAAAATAGTTTTATGAGAAAATATTTTTTTTAACCACAGGTTTTGGAGAAATGAACAAAAACTGATTTGTTAGTTTTGAGATACATTTTGCTAGCACAGTCGAGGATAAAGCCTATCCCTTCTCACAGTCAAATGAATCAGGTTGTGCTGAAGGCTAGTAACATGGAAGAAAGACAGAGTATGGCAATAGGTGTATAAAATGGATGCCCTCTTAGATTGTATCTAGCTCAAGGTAAATACTCTGTGAAATATGTCATCAAGAAGGTGTTGCAAAACTCAGGGGTTAGGTTTAAAGACTGCTTTTTATACAGAGGCGTCCCAGAATTTTTTTTTTTTTCCTCCAAAGAATGGCAGGGACATGTAGGAAAACCAGCAATAAGTGTTTACTAGCACGCACTTGGGTGCACACTTTGTTAGTAGATGTATGTTTTCAATTGTTTTCATACACACCCATTTAAACTGAATGGAGCCCAGCTCCAGTTTTTTTAATATGAACTTTATATTTTCTTCTGAATTTCAGTGATATAATGTTTTAACTGCACAATTCCTATGACGACAACTGTTCTGTAAGTAACTCCTGGTCTGTAGCTGATGTAGGGTTAAAACACTGAAGAAAAATTTGAATTTTTGAAAACTTTAGCTGCCTGTTGAGCTTGGCTAACACTGCTGGAAAATTCCAAAAGGCCACCAGCAGCAGAGAAGATGCCTTGCCAGGACAAGAATTCAAATCCTGTGAAAATTATATCTAACAATTCCACATGCAATGCTTGTGGGGGGAAAAAAAAAAAGCTACATTACAATGGGGTGCAGGATTTCCCTTCCTTACAGGAACCCAAAGTGCAGGGCTCAAAAGCTACGCCTGCTTAGCAGCATTGCTTGCTTGTTTGTGTACTTAAAGTTGACATAGTCAGCACCTTTATTTTCAGCATTCACCAGTGCCAGGCATTTGGTTTCTTCTTGTGGGCTTAGATCCATAGTTTCCTTGGGAAGATGTTGCTCTAGGTACTAATTAGAAAATCTGTGAGCAGTCAGTTTTTGCTGCTTATTTGTAGAGTATTTTTCTTTTGGAAAACTGCATTGTTTTTGTTTTCAGTCTGATGAGAACACATTTGTTTTCTGAATAGTTACATGATTTTCCTGTTAATTTCGCTGTTTGTAGCTTATTTTTGGACCATCATCCCCATATCCTTGTCTAGTGTCCTACTACAGTGGGGAAAGGAATATGCTCATCTTACCGGTATCTATCCAGCTCTATGCTGCTACCTACTACGGCCTCCTAGCAACAGAGCACACAAAGTGTATGGATCTAAACATCAGTGTTGCAACTTGTCAGGCACTTAGTGACCTCTGTGGAAATAACCATTTCATCTAGATGAGAATTTGACCCTTCTTTTAACAACCTGTTCTTTTCCTGATAGTTTCTATATGAGGTAATCTAATTTCTTACTAAAACCTGTGTGAACCATTTTATTGGGGAATCCTCTACTCCATTCTCACCTATCACCCACTGTTTTTGGTGCTAGTTTTTTGAGCTACACTGCTTCTGCAATTTTTTACACAGAGAATGGGGCTGTAGTCATGTCCCCATATCACCTCAGATCATGCAGTGCTTTACTTTAATTTACAGAGCTCCAACTGTGCACAAATGTTTTTTGTATTACCACTTGATAAAGAAAAGCAACTGTTGCAAAATTTTGTATTTCTTCAGTGTTCTGCTTTTTCTGCAAGTCAGTCATAGTAAAGATCATATTTTTGCTGCACTACTCTAATCACCCCAGCCATATAAGAATTGAGCTTTATGCTGCGCTTATCATAAACTGCTTTAATCACAAACATTTAAATCCCTGTGAAAATGTATGATGTGTTCTTCACATAATTTGCATATCTGACTGCTCATGGGTAAATAATATTTCTCATGTATTAACATTCTCACTGCTGCTGCTGCGTGTTGTAAGATGGAAAACTCTGTAGTATTTAAAAATAGTTCAGATCTTATATAAAGTTACCTATACTTTATTTTAGAACTTTATGTTAATTACCAGAAAATAGTATTCCTAAGAGTCTCATAGTTATTTACTTGTGCCAATATTTTTATTGCTAAATACATACTAAATTAGCTGTATGACAATGTCTCACTATAAAATGAGTGGTTTCTTTACTTTATATACAGTCTTACATCCAGTGGTTTTCTGTTGATATGTTCTGGGAGAGAAGGCGTGTCAGAATCCACCCTAAAATGTGATTGTACAATTTGGGTCTCTGACTTTTAGGTGGAGACAGTCACACAATGTCTCTGCAGGTGTTAGAAAAGAGCCCTCCCTGAAAGTCACAAAGGGGTACTTACAGGAATTGAATTTTGTCTTTAGTTTTACTCAAACTGAACACAAAGGAAGTCACCACTTAGGTAAGACTAAAGCAACACAAAAAACAAAACAGCCTGCAGATGCAGTCAGCATGTCAACCCCTGTTTTCTTCTCATGTAACTTCTTAATGCTAAGAAAAGGGAATACACATCAGTGCCCATCAATATATATCGGTCAGGATTTACTTCCCATAAGCATGTGTAACTTTCTGCTGGTCTGAATCATTATTAGCAGTCAACCTGTCCAACAATCTCCAGGGTATAGCTGAATGATCCCCCATTTTGGTCTAGTTGGATCACCCAGGACTTGACGGTTAGTTTCTTCTATTTTCCAGATAATTTTTACCATTATTTAACCTACTGAATTAATTTTGTTCTGTCTGTTCCTTGATACAGGGAGGTTTCTAATGGTAATGTGCTGCAAGATAATCATGTAATCATCGTGAACACTTCCCAACAGAAACGTGTCATCAGTCTGATGTAGCCATTTAAGTCCCATTGGACAAAACAGCTCCCTCCTTTGTGAGGAAGGAAATTCTGGAGAATTTGAAATGTCATTTTAGGTCTATTTTGCCACTGATTTAGGAGTTTCACAGGAACCAGATTTTCAGGTATGCTTTCCCAGAAGCAAAAAGGTATTTTAAACAATATAACTGTGGTGATGAACTATAAAGTTCATCTCATTTTATTCTCTTAACCTCATTGTTACGGTTGTTAAGACCACTGGAATGACATTATCATCTGCATAACACAGAAAATTTATTTTAACCTAATGCTGGGTACAGGCTTTCCATCTGAAAACAGATGTAATGGCTCTACTCGCAAATGCAGGCAAGAATGAAGTATGAAGATGCAGGAATTATAAAGGAAGTCAGGAAATCTTGCTATCACAACTATAAACTGCAACTCAAAATTAGAAATGAATGTGTTCTACCCTTGAAAAGGTATGTTCTCTATTCTAAAATTATCCTTCTTGGGTATTCTCAGGAAACTGTTTCCCCTAACTATCCAACTTGGTACAGAAAGAATGAGCACTCTTTCATAAAACTCCTGAAGTAGATGATTAACTCTGCCCACTAGGGATACTGTGATTTGAAACTTCAGATAGCCTTACAGTGAGTTTTTACAATTTTTCTTAAAGATTAATAGCAGTGTGTAATTCATTAGAAACTTATTCAACAGCATGAGGGGGAAAAAAAAAAACCAACACATTTCTATGTGTTCAATGTTACATATCAGTTCTGAAAAGCAGATATCAGTGTGAAAACTCCGGATAGAAGTAAAAAGCTGAAGAATTTCTGCCTCAGTACCAAAGGCACATATTTTGTTCAGACAGAAAAACACTTCAGCATTCTGTGTACTTTTGGAGAGCTGTTCACAATGCAAGTGAGACAGAATGTGTTAGAAATCACCGCGAAAGATTACTTATCTCTTTCGAAGGAAAAGAAATAGGAATGCACATTTTTCACCTATTCATTCCATCTACTTTATCTAAGGAGGAAGGGTATGATGAATGAAGTGCTGTGCATTGGTTATTCTTTGGTTACATTCTGCAAGTCTTCTCCAAGAAACCACAAAAAACAATCTATATTTTTTCTATGGCAATGAATGCTGATGAGACAAAATTTGATGCAACCACAAGCATTCCTTCTCCAAGAAATATCCTCATGGTACAACCAATTATAACTTCTCTGACTACCTGGAGGAATGGGTTATTCACTTACCATCAAATACCTTGGCTCTATCAAATGGTTTCAAGCTGATCAGGTCAGTTCTAAGATTTCCTGCAAAATTAGTAAATTCCTTCCTAAAAGTTTCACTTTTCAGAATGTATATATATTTTTAACCCTTTAGCAATGGTAAAAAAACCACTTTATTTTTCAGTTGTTTATCAGATAACTTTGCAGCTGCTCCCAACAAAACACTTTTCTCTCTTTTGAAAACAAAATTCATGCTTATTGCAATAATTATGGAGAATATAATTAGAGAACCGTCCACCAGTTCAAAATGCAACTCACATTATATTCCATTTGAAACACCATTACTTCAATGATGATTACAGGGTTCAGTACATGCATAAGGGAATTTGAAATCTGACCACAAGTGCTCTGAGCTGCTGCATTCTTTTCAGCAGAGTTAATGAAACTAAGCCATGTGGTAAGGCATTAATTACACAAATCTGTTTTAAAATCTTTTTTCTGCCATAAATAGGAGATCCTAGATAATTCATAGCCATTTGTTTGTTATTAGTGCATTTTCATTTTACCATTTAGCTGCTGTGACAATCCAAGAAGCTGACAGAAGTTGCAGTTAGTGTGTGTTAAACATTGTTTATTTTGGATAGAACTAGTCATAAGAATTCATTATTATTTATGTTACTGAACAGCTAGAAAGCTCAGATCTTGGATCAGAATCCCACAATGTTACATACACTGCATACACTAAAAAGGGAAAGAAGGAGAGGAGAGGAAAGGAAAGGAAAGGAATGGAAAGGAAAGGAAAGGAAAGGAAAGGAAAGGAAAGGAAAGGAAAGGAAAGGAAAGGAAAGGAAAGGAAAGGAAAGGAAAGGAAAGGAAAGGAAAGGAAAGGAAAGGAAAGGAAAGGAAAGGAAAGGAAAGGAAAGGAAAGGAAAGGAAAGGAAAGGAAAGGAAAGGAAAGGAAAGGAAAGGAAAGGAAAGGAAAGGAAAGGAAAGGAAAGGAAAGGAAAGGAAAGGAAAGGAAAGGAAAGGAAAGGAAAGGAAAGGAAAGGAAAGGAAAGGAAAGGAAAGGAAAGGAAAGGAAAGGAAAGGAAAAAGGAAGAATGCTTACTTTTTAGAATGATGAAATAGTTTATATTGAAAGAGAGAGATCTGCTCAAAGCAGATCCATTTAGAGTTTAGAATGATGAAATAGTTTATATTGAAAAAGAGAGATCATCAGTTCAAAGCAGATCCATTTAGAAGAGGTTGCTCAACCCTTGTCCAGGTGAATTTTGAGTATTCCCAAGGATAGACACTCCATCCTCACAGTGGAAAAGGTTTTCTTTCTATCTAATCCATACACCTTTGAAAAGAGTCTGGCTCCACCTTCTCCATACTTTGCTTTATGTAGCCAAAGACAACAACAGGTTCTCGCTGAGTCTTCTCCTTCACATGCTGAGCAAGCCCCACTCTCAGTCCTTCCATACATATTGTGTTCTCCAGCCCTCTAGCCATCTAGAGGGCCTCTGTTGAAATTGTTCCAGTCTGTCAATGTCTTTCTTGTACTGGAGAGGCCAAAACTGGACACAGTCCTCCATATATGGCCTCACAAGTGCTGAATAGAGGGAAGTTTCATGTCCCTCAGCCTGTTGGTTGCATGCCTGCCAGTAGAGGTCTGGAGGCTGTTGGCCTCTGCTGCAAGGGCACACTACTGGCTCACGTTCAACTTGTTGTCTGGCAGGACCCCCGGGTACTTTCTGCAGATGGGCTATCTCCCCAGCCAGGTCCCAGCCTGCACTGCTGCATGGGATTACTCCATTCCAGGTGCAGGACTTCATACGTCTCTCATTGAATGTCATGAAGTGTCTGTCAGCCCATTTCACCAACTTGCTGAGGTCCCTGTAATAGCACTGGTGCCCTCCAGGGTATTGGCTGCTCCTCTCAGTTTGTTATCATCCATGAACTTGCTGAGAATATGTTACGTCTCATCATTCAGACTGTTAACAGACGCATTTAGCAATATTGCTACAATATCAACCCCTGAGAGATGTCACTGGTAATCAGAGCCCAGCCGGACTTTGTAAACTGTTCACAACCTTCTGAGCCCAGGAATTCAGCCAGTTTTTACCTGCTTTATCCTCTCCTTATCCAGTCCATATCTCACCATTTTGGCTATGGATGCTATGGGAGACCATGCATTGCAATCTTATGAGAAGAAAAAGCCTCCAGGAGCTGACCCCAGGAGTAACAAGTCACCAGAGGTTACCAGAAGCTGACCACTGAACAAAATTCCAGAATTTTCCTGAATTTCCCAAAAGAAAAAGAAGTCAGGAAACTTCTGCAAAAATCACTGCATCTCTGTTTGCTTACTTGCGTCTTCTTTTTCCATTTGTTATCTGGCATCTCAGAACAGGACTGCAACAGGACCTTACAGTGTCCATTCCGCTTCTAAGACATTGTATTCAATCACAACTCCTTGCCTGAGGCCTTTGGTACCTGGGCCATTCTTCAGGGTCTCTCATTTGATCATTGGACAGATTTAGGACAGCTTTGTCTCTCTGATCAGACAAATACAGCCATTGCAGCTGAGACATTTGAAAGAAGTGATGGAAAACAACAGGTAGAGATGGAAACATAAGGGTGAAAGTTATAAATAATGAATAATATGATTAATATTGCAAGAACAATCACAGAACGTCACAGAACTAATCATCATCAAGTGGTTTTAATAGGCATCAGTGCTGACCTCATTTTTAAGAAGGGACACAATGATCATGAAACTTTCAATTTTTCATTACATATGTCTCATGAACAATAGGATTAGACATGAAAGATTTGGGGAAAATTTGGGAAGACTAGCCTCACTGATAGACAGCTTCTTTTTGGCAGGATGCCCTGTTGTGTTGGGTATTAAAAATCAGAAAAAATAATTTCTGTTTATTGCAGTGGAGAAAGAAAAGCCAGGTAAAAAAGCAAAACCAGCATGTTCCAGTGATCTAGCAACAAATCAGCAGGGTGAGCCATTCACTTTCCATGATGGTTCTGTAGTACATATTAATCTGGCAGATGATAAAATGGTTTTTAAATTCCCAATGTCCATTTAAGGATATTCAAGGTTTATTATTAAAATGTAATATTTTCAGAGTGTTTTCTTCTTGTACTTTTCTTCTTTTATTGTACATTTCTTAGGACAATAAAATAGAGGTAAAACATATTCTGGAGATAAAATGAACACAATACTATTCAATGATTTTCTGAGTTAGCAGAGAACTGTGCATGACAGGTTAAAAAAATACACATAGTAAGCAATCATAAAGATTGTTTTTCTCTGTTGTTTTTCCTTAGTCTTGTTGATGTGAACAGCGTATTTTTTTAGTGTCCCACATTCTCATAATGTCTTTTATGGACTATATCTACTGTTCTCTCTTTTTTTTAAGACATTTAAATAATAACGGATAAAAATGTCCACAGTACTATCATTTAAATTTCTCTTTGGTCATAGAATCAGAGAGTCATAGGGTAATTCAGGCTGGAAAGGACGTCAGGAGGTCTCTAATCCAACCTCTTGTTCAAAGCAGGATCAGCTCTGAAGTCAAACTAAGCTGTTCACAGCTTTATCTAATTGGGTTTTGAAAATTTTCCAGGAAGTTTTCAAAACTGCACAGCCTTTCTGGTAGCTTCTTCCAATGCTTAACTGTTCTTATCATGGAAAAGTTTTTTCATGTATCCAGTCAAAACCTCTATTTGTTTCAGCTTATGTCTCTTGTCCTCCTGCTTTGGTCCTATAATGAAGCTATAACTGATTTTTTTAATATATTCATAAATTCTTCTAGACTAAAATTTCTAGCTTGATGGGTCTGGATTGGATTTGTTTTGTGCTCAAATGTTCAAAAAACTCTGAACACACTGACTTGACTTCATTGTAAATGCCAACTGTAACACAAAAAAAAGCGATTTTTTTGCATTGGTTGTTGCAACAGATTCATGCAGTGGCTGTTGCTGTGTAAACTTATCACAATATCACAGAACAGTTGAGGTTGGAAGAGACCTCTGGTGGACATCTGGTCCAACCCCTCAGGACTCGTGGGTGCATCCTATCAGGGCCCACGGACTCATGTATGCCCAGTTTATTTAAGTATTCCCTTACCTGATCTTCCACCAAGGCTACATCTTCCTATCCCCCTGGTCTCTGGGACCTACGGTTTGTCTTGCCAGCAAAGACCGAGGCAAAGAAAGCATTCAGTACCTCAGCCTTTTCCACGTCCTGTGTAAGCAGATCTCTCATCTTATTGAGCAATGGGCCCACATTTTCCTTAGTCTTCCTTTTGTCTCCTATGTACTTATAGAAGCCCTTCTTCTTGTTGTCTTTGACATCCCTGGCCAGATTCAATTTCTTTTTGGCTTTAACTTAGAATCATAGAAACGTCCTGTGTAAGCAGGTCTCTCATCTTATTGAGCAATGGGCCCACATTTTCCTTAGTCTTCCTTTTGTCTCCTATGTACTTATAGAAGCCCTTCTTCTTGTTGTCTTTGACATCCCTGGCCAGATTCAATTTCTTTTTGGCTTTAACTTAGAATCATAGAATCTCAACTCTGCATGTATCTTCTTGTTGTCTTTGACATCCCTGGCCAGATTCAATTTCTTTTTGGCTTTAACTTAGAATCATAGAATCTCAACATCTGCATGTACATTAACTATAGGGGTACTATTTCACTGAATACAAAAACCACCAAAACTGCTCGCATCAGTCTACACATGGTAGAGTTTTTCTAAAAAAGAGAAATATATCCTCCCATTACAAATAAAATCAGGCCTTAGTACAAGGTTGCAAAACGTGATGTTCTCACCCTGTTTCTTTGAATGGTTTTTACCAGAAATAGCTGGGAAAAGTGGGATATTTTCAAGAAAATTTCAGTGCCAAACGAGCATCTTTCTTCCACAAAGAATTTCCAAGCAACTACCAACTTCAGCTTGTCATCTTTGCAAAATGATTACAAAATCCCAAACCCGCCTTGAAACCTGCACACAAACCTTTCTTTCTGTTCTGTAGTCCTCTGAGTGAAAGCAGCCTTGCCTGCATTCCCCTCACTCTGTGTGATGTTGACTGAGTCAAACCTGGAGTCAGAGTGCCAAACTATGGTGCTAAACCGCTAGAGAAGAGCTCCAGCTAATGCCTGATGGATGCTTTTTCAAGTTCCCATTCCGTACGGGGCCGCATTACGCATCATTCTGTCTCAGCCACTTTACACTTGATTACCTCAAGCCTGTTTCCATAAAACTGAAATATTATGCAGCACACTGTATTGAATGGGCTGGATGCACACTTATGACTACACTTGAGAGAATGAAACGGGTAGACGCTCTGCCCAGAATACAGTGTTCTATACTACCATAATGGAGGAAACAGATCAGTGTCATAGACAACTCTGAGGCATTTCTGTCATTGAGAGAAATGGTTTTCATGGGGATTGACTGATCTATCTGTCTCTGTACCTATCCGTATTTCTGTCTCCATTAATCTATTTCCCAAGAGCTACGCAGTGTTTCGCCAGATGCGTTGCGCAGGTTGGAATCAGTGCTCTTATCAGCAGGTCTTTGGACCAGAAGCACTTTAACAGTATACAATGAAGGACTCACTCACAAGAATTGAAAATGTACTTTTGTTAACAAATCTCTCAATCTCAGCTGGTACTTTACTGTTTTGTTTTGAATTTATGAGCAAACTTCTGACTGAAATGTTAAAATTTACCTGCATTTCCTTCTGCCTATGAAGGGGCGTAATTTTACTATTCTGCAGATCAGGTCATTCTTACTGGTGTCACAGTGATCAGATTCATGGTTGTACTATTACACTCCCAGTGTAGTAATATTGGTAGAAAATTGGAACAGTACATCACTGACTCCTGCCCTTACAAAGAGGATTTCTGTCCTGACCAGCCACACCTAATTAAAAAGGAAAGTGAAATTAATTCTATACCTTATTACAAAAGTACAAAGCCAGTTTCCTTCAGTGAAAGAAAGAGCATATATTTATCTCTCCAAGTGGTCCCCCAGCATGTCTGGCTTAAGACAGAATCATAGAATTGTTTAGGTTGGAAAAGACGCTTAAGGTCATCAAGTCCAACCGTAAACCTACCACTGCCAAGTCCACCGCTAAGCCGTGTCCCTAAGTGCCACATCTACACATCTCTTAAAGACCTCCAGGGATGGTGACTCCACCACTTCCCTGGGCAGCCTGTTCCAGTGCTTGACAACCCTTGCGGTGAAGAAATTTTTCCTAATATCTAATCTAAACCTC
>NW_008795679.1:410886-441580 GCF_000699145.1 Aptenodytes forsteri | reverse complement strand
TGCCATTGGTCTTCTTGGCCACCTGGGCACACAGCCGGCTCATGTTCAGCCGGCTGTCGACCTACACCCCCAGGTCCTTTTCGCCAGGCAGATTTCCAGCCACTCTTCCCAAAGCCTGTAGCGCTGCATGGGGTTGTTGTGACCCAAGTGCAGGACCCGTTGTTTAGCCTTGTTGAATCTCATATAATTGGCCTCGGCCCATCAATCCAGCTTGTCTAGATCCCTCTGTAGACCCTTCCTACCCTCGAGCTGATCAACACTCCCACCCAACTTGGTGTCGTCTGCAAACTTACTGAGGGTGCGCTCGATCCCCTCGTCCAGATCATTGACAAAGATATTAAACAGAACTGGCCTTAATACTGAGCCCTGGGGAACCCCACGTGTGACTGGCCACCAAGTGGATTTACCTCCATTCACCACAACTCTTCGGGCCAGGCCATCCAGCCAGTTTTTTACCCAGCAAAGAGTATGCCCATCCAAGCCATGAGCAGCCAGTTTCTCTGGGAGAATGCTGTGGGAAACGGTTCTTTACTCTTTACTAATGTCTAG
The DNA here is from genome assembly GCF_000699145.1 of Aptenodytes forsteri. Classification (NCBI taxonomy): domain Eukaryota; kingdom Metazoa; phylum Chordata; class Aves; order Sphenisciformes; family Spheniscidae; genus Aptenodytes; species Aptenodytes forsteri. The sequence continues at coordinate 441,031 of NW_008795679.1, read as the reverse complement.
GTAGTCAACATCCACAGCCTTTCCATTGAGCGGGTCACCTTGTCATAGAAGGAGATCAGGTTACTCAAACGGACCTGCCTTTTCATAAACCCATGCTGACTGGGCCTGATCTCCTGGTTGTCTGGTAAGCTTTCCTAGCTTCATCCCTGGATGCTTGGACAATATCTCTGTATTTCTCCTAGGTTACTCATCACTGCTTCCACCCTCTGTGTGCTTCCTTTTTGTGTCTGAGTTTGGCCAGGAGCTCCTTGTTCATCCATGCAGGCCTCCTAGCATTTTTGCCTGACTTCCTGTCTGTTGGAATGGAACTCTCTTGAGCTTGGAGGAGATGATCCTTGAATATTAACCAACTTTCTTAGGATCCTCTTTCCTCCATGGCTTTATCTCAGGGGACTTTTCTGAGCAGACCTTTGAAGAGGCCAAAGTCCACTCTCCTGAAGTCCAGGGTTGTAAGTTTGCTTTTTACCCTCCTCCCTGCCTCAGGATCCTGAACTCCACCATCTCATGATCACTGTAGCCAAGGCTGCCTTTGAACTTCACATTCCCAACAAGCCCCTCATTGTTGGTGAGTATGAGGTCCAGCAGAGCACCTGTCCTCGTTGACTCCTCTATCACTTGGAGGAGGAAGCTATCATCAATACACTCCAGGAACTTCCTGGATTGCTTATGCCCTGACGTGTTGTCCCTCCAGCAAATATCGGGGTGGCTGAAGTCTCCCATGAGGACCAGGGCTTGTGAACATGAGGCTGCTCTTCACTGTCTGTAGAGCACCTCATCCACTTGTTCTTCCTGGTCAGGTGACCTGTAGCAGACATCCAGTATAATGTCACCTTTACCAGTTCTCTCTTTAATCCTAACCCATAAACTCTCAGTTGGCTGAGAGCAATTCAGATGCAAAAGTGAGTGTAGTCATACTTTTGACAGTAGCATGTAAGAGGACGTTTCTATGGAAAAATAATAAAAAAAAGATTTAAAAGATATCTCCCAAGGCTTTTCCAGATGATGAACAAAGGAAAAAACATCAGAACTTTACTCACTAAATTTTGGACTCTTAATTACTTAATTCCATGTTTCAATGGAAATAAAATCATTTAAGGAGAAAACCTTGAAACACACTTCATGCATTTAGTGTTGCTCATAATCCAAATACTAAAGTGTTATGCCTAGCTTCATTCAAATGAAATTTTTGTCTGCCTCCAGACAGAAACTCTGAAACCATCAACATGGCAAATATGCTTCAGTTTTAATACATAGATTGGAATTTAGTGAATATTATATACCTGGGACTGGTAGAGGAGAACCAGTTGCTGTGGCATATAATATTTTCTATATCACATTTTTATATAATGTACATATATTTAATCAATATTATTTTAGGTACAGTGAAGAAACATAAGAGTTCTATTTAAGCAGTATGTGTTGGAGGAAGTTTATAATTTTAGATGTCCACTCATTTCAAAAAACTACTAATGACACATACCCAACATAAGATATTTTGGGGCATTTAAATGTGATGCATCTGAAACAAGTTAAAGTATTTTTGAAAAAAATTGGTCACATCCAGTACAATTTATGTACAAAGGAAAAGATGTAACTACAAAAGGATTGGTATATATGTATTTTATACATGAATACTTGTGTTTTATACATGAGTTTGATAATGGCAAGTCCATTAATTGGGTTACTGAAATTCTCATCTCCTATTACAGTAAGCATTGAGGAGAAAATGACTTGAAACTTGACTTCTCTGTTGTTATTGCCAGTAAAAGGAAGTTGTTTAGGATAATTAGCAGAAAGTAAAACTGTTAATTGTTTCATGCTTCAAATACATACCTTTCATCTTCCTCAGATAAGACAAATGTGGAAAGATAAAAAAAGCTAAAACAAAAAAGGTTGTGTGTCTTCTCTAATATAGTATTTCTAGTAACTAAAGAGGTTATTGTAACTCTCATTTGACTGTCAACAGTTTGGTCGAGCTGCAGTTAACCTCCTCCAACTTCTGGGCATTTTAGCAAATAGTTGGCTCCAAAGTGGCAACTGATCTCTAAAGGCTAGTTCTTGCACACAAAGTTGAAGAATAAAGATTTGAAGATCTACACTGTAGAACTACATGAAAACCATGGGCTTCACCATACTAAACAAAGAACTACAAACTTTACCCTTGGTCTCCATTCATAGGACCTAGTACTTTTGTCTGCAATAGTACACACTAATAAGTGTTGCTCTCAGACAGTGACAAAACAGTAGTCACTAGATAGGAATCACCTTGCTTCTGAGTCACCCTTGAGAGGATCCTACTCGCTAGATAGCAAGTAAAGCTCAGAAATGGTTAGGATTTAAGTTTCCCTTGTTGTCTTTTGAATTTAGTCTTCAATTTTTTATTCCTATTTGAAATAGGGGAAAAAATGAATCCTCTTATAGGAAAAGAGAAGAAGAAAGTAGTAACAGTAGCATCAAGAATTCCTATTGTTTTGTTTTGGGTGTCTTTGTTGAAGTACCGATCCACTTGAATATCATTTAATATATAAACATAATAATTTTGTGACTGTATGTAACAGCTTACATTTCCTGCTTTCTGTAAAATCAGAAGAAAATAAAAAAGGAAAAGGAATAAAAGTAATTTCAGAAAGGAAAAAAGTACAATAAATTTGACTGCAGATAAAATGTTGGGAAATTCCAACAATTAGCAGCAAATTATGTATTTTCCCATAAAACCTGCCTTAATTGTGTTTGACCCAAAGAAACTTAATTAGTCTGTTAAACATAATGCAAATTTCTTAATCTTTGTGGTTGATTGTCACTACTGTTCACCTTTAGACTCACAGAATACATTGGTATGATTTCTGCATGCCTTTGACAATGTAAAAAGGGGAAGTTCTTATCAAGTAAAATTTCAAGCTTAATAATGCACCGGGGCTACACAGTCATCAGGCTTCAGCTAAAATGGACAGACTTTTGTAAATTTCTGAACTGGAAATGAGCTACTGCAGCCTAACTCCTTCTAGTAATGATGCTAGTAATGGTAGTCTAGTAATGATACTCTGCCTGAAAACAAAAAATCTGAATGACTGGATTTATTCCATTCCTATATAAATAATAGTATCTTAAACTGTAATGTAAAATAAATAAGATCGTACATGTTTCAGTAATGGTAGTCTAGTAATGATACTCTGCCTGAAAACAAAAAATCTGAATGACTGGATTTATTCCATTCCTATATAAATAATAGTATCTTAAACTGTAATGTAAAACAAATAAGATCGTACATGTTTCAGTAAAAGTCTCAGAAAATATAGAATAAGACATAGGGTGGATTTAACACATAGCTTTTTGAGAAAAACTCATTAAAGCAGCTTATTTTTATATTTTAGAACTTTAAAAACTTTAACATTATAAAATTTAAACATGAGAAAATAGCTCTAGGAGCAAACGCTTCTGCATCTTTATCCCATCTAGGATTAAAGTAAATTAGTCAAAATTTGCAAAAGTACAGTCGTGCACAGAAGGCAATAATATAAAAGTTCACTATATTTATATTTTTCAGTTTGAAATTACTTAAACAAGTTTTTTACATTTCATCCTTTTACATTTTTTACTAGTTGGTTGTGGCTTCCTTTTCGAGCAGATCTCTCCGTATGACCCTTTTGGCATCTTTAATATTTCTGACTTCATGCTACAGCCCTAACTTCAGTAAGGGAACTACCTGGGGTCTCCTTACTCTCCATGAATCATCCATGAGACATCAAGCTCATCCATGAGACTGAAGAAACTGGAGCACAGACAAAAAGCATCTAGCTTCGGTGGCCTGGCAGCATTTTTCAGGCTGTCTTTCATCACCTCCTGATTGTGACATGATTCAGGACAATATTATGACTAATTGTACAAGCAGTTCCCAGGCCAGCCCTCTCTCATCCCTGATTAGCCAGCTGCTGTCCTTTCTTGGTTAAGGATCACGCTCCCAGCCAAATATCTTAAATTTTCACACAGTATTTATATTCCCTGGAAGTTCATAATCCTCTTCTTATCACCCCCCCTAACATGTTCCTAATGTCATGCTGCTGTTTTCTAGTGTATCACCTTCCAATCAAACTGTCCTTGCAAACCAGCCTGTCTGTTGCCTTTCTGTTTACAAAATCAAGGATCTGAGACGGTACGAAGGGGCCTGCAGCTCCTGTGTTACTGGGCGAATCTCCCTCCAACTTCAGAAACATTGGCTCAGGTTTCTGGCCTAAATTCAGATCCTCCCAGGGGGTTCGGGCAGTGTTCATATGTGTGAGGGAGGTATTTTGAAATGAGACTTGTGAAAAAAAAAAAAGAGATGAAGAAAAAAGACCTTGTTCCAGTCCTCTCTTAAATGTCCCTGCTTAAATGTATCAAATATTTACTGGAACAGAGACTGGGCTTTTGGAGCAGGTTTTGCACATAATTCCAGATATGAAATTGTGCTATACTCTGGTGCTTGTGTGCATTCCAACAGTGACACTTATACTTCATTGAAAATTGAGCTTTGTGGGATACAGCACAGTACAGAAGGTGAGCAGATGGCACAGCTAATGTGCTACATGCACAAAGCTCAAGTGAGCCTCCTTGCCCTTGCACTATAATACATCATTCTGAAAAGAACTGCATACATCATAAGAACATGCTTCAGTGTTTCACTAGCATTTTGCTATTTCAGAATTTGCTGTCTTCCTAATATTAGGGCAGATTGCTTTGGTAAAAGGTCATTTTGCTAACCTGCTGCCTACTCATATCATTCTTCTCACTGGATCCAGTCACTGCCTTCACCCTCTTTATGGCCTCCAGTATATTCTGCTGGCCTCTGTAATTAAAATGAGACACAGCTTTTTACTCTTGCTGCTGTCTTTTTTTCAGTTTTAGTAAGTCAATATCTTCTTTCAGCTGACCATTAAACTTAGTTTCCATCACTGTTGGTGAGTTTTTTTAAGCATATATGTGCTGCTTACTACTCTTGGGAGTAATTTCCTGTAAACATTCATAAAACTGTCCTGATTTCCCCTTCAAATTCCTCTTTAAAATCCTTCTCTTTTAGGAATAGAAGATATCTGAAAATTATTAGCTTGGTATAAGTTCATGCTCCCCATACTTGGTCATTGGCCAGTCCAACAAACACTTCCTTGCTGTCTCCCTGCTTGTCTTTTTATACATATTTAATGTCTCTTGTCCCCTTCCAAGACCTTTCATATGCGCACACACACAAACACACGTGCGCTTCGATTACAATCACTATAGCACTAGGCAACTTATTTGCTCTATTTTTGCAGAACACTTAGTCTAGTCGTCAGCCATGATTGATCTCCTAGGAATTGCAATAACTGGGTCAAAAGAATCGCAGTCCTTGTACTTTTCTAGTAGACCCCATTGTAAGAGGTATGAGAGGCAAGACTAGACGGTTCCTTAAAGAACCCTTTAAAAAAATACAATTCCTTGTTAAACAGGAAAGTAATAACACTAATTACATGATCTCATTCTGAAAAATGACATTGCTATAGTGCATTTCCAGCAATCAAAACCTTGAAAGGCTTTTTTTGCTTAAGTCTAGAAGCAAATTTTGATTGCTAGAGAGACATGTGCCAATACTAGTTGGCCATACAAAATTTTTGTAAATAGACAAATTTCTGAAGTAATTGTGCAATTCTCTAGAGAGCTTCTTGTCTCAGAGTATAATTAGAACCCTGACTGGAGGCAAAGACATAACGTTTCATGACATAGCTCTTATGCTGATGTTACTAAAAGGAGAGAAGTCCTACATGTTCTTCTGAGTGGAGTCAGGCTTGGTTTTGTCTCTGTTAAAAAGTATGATATGTAGGTTCTAGCCCAGGATCTTATCTGACCTGCATGGCCTCAGACATCTTGTACCACCTAGCAGAAAGACAAAATGAGACTCAGAGATTCTGTATGTGTTGTATGTACATATGTACAGCTACTTATACAACTGTATGTACATATCTAAGGATTTTTCTTCCTGGAATACTGAAGAATTTAAAGGGGACCAAGCCCTGAAAATCTAAAGCGCAGCATGGTAACATGTATACATATCTCATGATAACAGGATAAGGGAGCAAGGTGTGCATAACATTTTACTAATTCCAAGATGATTCTGCACTGGCAATGACATGAGTTCCCAAGAAATTGTGTCATGGTCATTTGAGGAAGGATGTTTCAATTTAGTCACAAAAGTGACTTTGTTCACCCTTTGTGAGAATAGGACTTCCTGGACCAGTACTTAATAAATACACATTTATCCTGTTGGTTTATCCTAGATGACCTTTTGTCCCATTATATGTATTTGATGCTTTAGCACAAATGTTATAGAAATATAATTATCTAGAGAGAACAGATATGCTTACTGGCCTACAAGGGGAAAAGGGCTGTTTGTTTCTAAGGCAGGTAGGGCTGTCTAAGTGTATCTCAAGTGAACACCACTTTTGATTTTGCTTTCCCAACAAAACTGAATTCCCACATGAATGCGACGGATTTTTGCATTCACACTAAATTGTAAAACAGGAGAATCCACGCATCATCAGTTGAATGTCTTCTTTCATCCAGATGCCACACGTTAAAACTTGAAAGGATTTTCTATGCCACAATTAGGACACACAATGGGAATCATTTCTCAGTGTATTAAAACTATGAATTGAGTTCTAAAAGACATACATGGGGCTTGAGCTGTTTTACTGTATTACTGAAAAGTAATGTGGTTTCTTTCTAGTCATGAATCTGTTTATGAGTAGGAATATTAAAAGTACAAAACTGTTTCTAGTCAGTTATATAGAATATACAAGTCCTATAGATGTGACCTATACTGATGGTAGAAAGGATATCAGTGAAACAATTTTGCCTTCATTCGTTTTTTTAAATCTAATGTCTCAGGGAAATCTCTTCTATAGTTTCTATTAAATACTCTTTAGTTTTAATTATGCCCTTTGATCCCAAGATTCATAGATTTCCCAACGTTTCTATAAAATGTTCTGAAAGTTTAGAGAGACTAGGACTATCAGTAGTATCTTGAATATTGTGTTTGTCATTGAATATTCAGAAACTGATACAGACTTAGCGAACTGGTCATAGAATGAGTCAAATACACTTATTTCAAATATTAGAGTGGTAATCTATAATCCATCTTTTACTTAGATTGAAGCTAGGTGTCTAAACTTCCACCTTAGAATGTCAGAATGCATATCAATGTCTCTATTTTCTAAGATAAAAAAATTCAACCTGGCAAGCATTTTTTATTGGGAAAAAGTCAAGATGCAGTAAACGCGTGTCTCATTTTAATGTGACTCAGAACACACACTTCAGTTACAATTGGACCTCCAAGCTCACCAAATTCAATTGGAGTCTTTGTATTGATTTTCTGGTTTTGGTTCAGGACCTGGGCATATGACATCAGAGGATGGATTTACACATTTGAGTACATTTTTGTAGATGCCTTACAATTCAAAAAGCTATACTAGGATTCTTGTGCTTTGATCATGAATACCTTTGCATAGCAGTGAAGCAAAAGTAGAATGTGCTTTGATTAGAATCTGTTCCAAAAAAATAAATATATTTTAGGCTTGAATTTTGCAAGTGTAATTTTGCCATAAGCTCTCATATGGAAAACTAATCAAAAGGATCTTGGAACATATTATGCTTTCAGGTTGGTCCCGAAGAAAAAGGATCAGATTAATTACAACGATTTACTAGGCAATTGTATGCCTGCACAGCACAGTGAAACACTACACACAGATAGCAAACAGCCCTAAGTGAGCAAGCTCAGGTATTGGACATACACGTCTCACCCAAGCAAAGGTACTGGGCTGTGCGGGGCAGTAGCTGTGCTACTCCCAGGACACGAGCTGCCTCCAGAAGTTGAGACTTCCCAGATGCAAGGGAAGATGCCGCTGCACTTGGAACTGGTTGGAAACCCATTGAACCATTCTTCTGACTGAAATGTGGTTTATCTAAATTGAACATTTTTAATGTGCGAGCATCTCATTTTTGTAAAAAAATGTTATGTCAGAAAAGCTAAAATGATTTTATGTTGGTGTTGTTTTAGACCTTTCCTGCCTGTATTGGTCTGACTTTTTGCTGAATGAACAAAAAATGTTTATTTAATCATAATAGTTTATATTTTCTTAATTCATTACAGTGTCTGGGTTTTGACTTTTTATCTCTCTGATGCTCTCTTGATTGAGATCAGTCCACATAATTTAGTATGGAAGATACAGTCTGGGAAGATATCCTAGTTCACAGAAAACAGAGAATAAAGCTCCAAAATTTAAATGCTCTAAGCCCATAAGTTTTAACATTAATTCTCCTATGGGGTTTTTTAGATAATTTTAGTAAACAGAAATGGAATATATTGGCCTTTCAAAATTCTTTCTTTTCATTGTGTACAAAAATGTCTCTTGTCCCAATATAGGACAAGAACACATCCTAAAATATTTGAAATGTCCAGCAAAAGAAACATTTGAATTCATTGTCTCTCTTTTGACATATAGGATTAGAAACAATTTAAATATTTCCCACTGCTACTGTAATTCTAAACCCTATTTTCTTACAAGTTCTAAAATGTCACAAGTAATGTCACATTTGTATTATCTTTACTGCAAATTGCACATAAGCACACCAAGGCACAGCAATTTAGCTTTCATTAAGTGTTCTAATTCTGCTAGTCATGAAGCTGCATTTGTCACAGATGATGTATACAGCTCCCAGGACAATTAAATAAAGGGATTAAGAAGTATCTGGTCAATAGTGTAACTCCCTTGCTACAGTATGATGGATGTTGTTTATCCACAAAAAACAAGGATGTATGAAATCTCTGTCATTAAAAAAATCAACCTGGAATTGTTTAAACTAATAGTATCTTCCCTTGGTATTTCCAAACCGGTCATAATCAGTTTCACAAAGTTTCTGATATTTAATTGTAAATGACATACCTTATTTTGTGGAAAATTACCCTGCCTAAGGACAACTTATTTCTAGATGTGAAGTGTACCACTGCAGTTGCAGGAACTACTACTTCCTGAGGTACTAGCATTCACTGATCACTCCGTACTGTTTCTCAGAAGTCTCTGTCTACTTCTGCCTACACTATAACTGATGAACAGGTTGATACATATGTACCCCTCAAGTAATTGGATTTCTCTAACTGTATGCAGAGAAATACTGTCGACCTAGGACTGAACTGCTGGGCTGCACTGGTTATGTGTTTTCCTTTGAGTATAATGTTTTGGGTTTTATATTTTCTCAACATATTTGTCTGTATCAAGAAATCAACACACCCCACTCATTAGCTGTTTAACTTTCATGAAAACTATGTGAATAGGTAAATCAACTTGGTTCAAAATAATTTCCTACTCTAAAAGTGTTCTTTTAGTTCTAAAAGTGATCTTGCAGAAATAGCATTGGAATAGTCATCACCAAGAAAACTGATATCATTGTACAGTAGACATTCATCAGTTTGATTTATCTTCCTCTTTAATCACTAGCAAACACTTAAATCACTACTTAAATTTTAATTTTTTGAACAGTGCCACTGTTTTTGTACACAAGATATCTTTAAAACTGCAGTTTTTGAAACATCATACAGTTTCTTAAATATGTGAAATTTATGTTTCTCATTGAAATAAAGTGACAGAAAACCAGAGAAATTATTACTATTATTTCTTCAATGTCAATTTTCCATTTTTTGTTGGCTATTTGATATAGCAGATTCCAGAGAAGACTGAAATAAATGTGGAGATTTACAACTAATCCTCAGTGATCTCCACAGAGGAAAATATGAAATAGCTTGTATTTCCAATCAATACGTAGTGCTTCTTTCCTCCTTGCCAATTCTTTTTAACTTTTTAATATCTTGCAAAATTTCTTCTGCAATGATTTAAAGTTTTAGGAGATTTTTACTTCTCCTTAGAATCGTCACCTTTCTGGAACCTTTCTTTGGGAATGCTTGATAAATAGTTCATCTTCATTATCATTAATTTTAGAGACCCTCCCCCATTTGTTACAAAAACATGAAGTATAATCTGTCGTATATATTTAACTCTCCTATCTCTAGGGCATAATACCAGTCCTTGTCCAATGATCTGTGCAAAGCTGAAGGGTAGCTTTTCTAAAACAGAAGGGAATGAGGACTAGTGAAGGATACCATTCCTGGTCCCCAAAGTTTGCAGATAAATCCCACTTAAGTCCAATTCCCAGAAGGACTGTAATCTTCAAAACTGATGCACATGTACTATGCATATGATTTTTCCAGCAGCTACATTTTTTTTAAGCACCTCATTTTTTTTGAAGGCACTAAAAACTTCAGCTTCAGTGAATGCTGAGATGCCACTGTCTTGACAAAGCCAAGTAGTTGGTTGTTTATCTCACTCAAAATTCTGTTAGGTATTTCTTCATCTTAACTATCTAATATGTGAGGTTTTCAGAACGCAGTGGTGACTATGGCTTTTCTTCAAAACATGACTAAGGAGAAGGAAGCAATGTCAGTCCCATACCATGTTTGAATATTGACTATTCAAAATATTGGTCAGACTATTGGTCTCAGTATTAAAGGAAAATACAAGAGCCAAAGAGGATTTGAAGGTCTAGCTTTCACTGTCTTTGAGTACTTTAACCATAAGAGTACAGCAGTCCTCTTTTTTTTGTTTTTGGTGAAGATGGTCTTAATCCCTTTTATTAAAGCTGTTCCACTTTAACTGGAAAAAAACCTTAATGGTTTTGTGATAGAGAAGGTGTGAACAAAGCATTAAAAGAGTGATTATGACGTTCCCATTGAATTCATTGGCTATTTGACATACTCTACAAAGTCAGTCTTGACAGTAAGAATAGGAATTCAGGTCTCTTACTTACACGACCTAATCCTGAGAACAGAAAGACATGTTTACTTTGAATTTTTGTTATGACTAAATTATTTGATCATTCATTTAAAATGCAACATTTTATGCAGGAGGAGTAAGAGCACACATTCAAAACTAATCTTCAGATTAATGGGTAGAAAACTTTCTAATGACAAAAGAGCACTTTTCTCCCTCCATCCCATCCTGAGTGATGAAGAATTTGAACCATTTTCCAGCTCCTCATCTAACCATTATAATGAGTAAAAAGTCTAGCAATTTTTTTTCATCTGTTTTAGAAGAGATTGACCATTGCTTCTCTCTTCAGAGTAATGCCATCATTACATAACTATAGAAGAGGGATGAGAACTGTAAATCTGAACATCTTTTCCTTTAGTAGTACACACCACCTTCAGACAACTGACAGGTAAGAATTAAAACACTATCCACAGAGTTACCAGTGCTTGGCTTGGGGCTACCTACTGAGGTTTGCAGACTTTTGCATTGAATTCTTAGGTTTCTTAACCTCTTACATATTGGATAGGATCTAGGCCTCTCAGAGTTAAGCACTGAGATGCTCTGTGTAATGACACTAAAATCTCTCTATAGATCTGGGCCTGAGTTGTCAAACACAAATCTTTCTAGCACCCTTTGCCAATAAAAGATTGACCTTTCCTTATGCATGATGAAAAGTCACTCCAAGAGACAGGATATGATTATAAGATATAAGCAAAGTTTTGGATAATCAGTGACAATATCCATATGTTTCCCTTCTTTTCTTCATCTGTCATTAGAAAGACAGAAAGAAATGTGAGTTTACTCTTCTGCTTCCAAATAAAAGTTATCAAAGTATTCCACTGTTAGAAATTTAGTGTGGAAGTGATCCTTACGCCTACTCATGAGAAATATTTACTTTATGTGAAATTTCATGGAAGTAGGAGAGTTAGGTTTTAAAAAGGACAGAGAGCTGCTTAGCAGGAAAAAATGGTTCTTCCTTTCACACAGCTCAAGCAGCAAAACAAGCAAACAAGTTCAAAAAGGGAAAAAACCATCTAAATAGCAAGTTGCAAGTGGTTCTTTTGAGCCTTTTTCTATGTATTTACTTTCTAGTTTTTAAGAAACTCCTGATCAGACATAATATTTAAAATGAGGAAGCATTAAAGTCCAATCTATCATTGCTTTAAATGCTTCCTTTACAAAAACTGTTTCAGATAATGTAGAGTGTTTAGCCTATATAAAGTCTAACCTATATCTTTGTATATTGTAATATGTGCTTAAAGAAATACATACTATTTATTGGAACATTAAACATAACAGCTCCAACCCATACAGACTGCAATAAAATTCCTTTCCAACCTGCTTCATCACAATTCTAACTTTCTTCCCACAGATTATTTTTAAAAGAATTTGAAAAGTGTAAAAAAAGGCTATGTGACTTCCATTGGTCTTGGGAACTAAAGATTCTGTGTTGACCTGGCTCATCAAGTACTGTATTTGACTGGAAAGGCACAACACAGAGATATACAGATTAATATAAACAACATATGTGTTTCATTCAACATCTTGAAATGGACAGAATGGAATAAATTTTAAAAATGGAGATAAGGGTTTATTTTACAATTAGGGTTTGAAAATTCTAATCGCTGAAGTTATGGTAAAAATTAATAGAGAACAGATTCATCATGCAGTTTTAACTGTCATACATCATATTTTCTGGGTTGTGTTTATTTTTGAGGGCAATCTATTGGAGCAGACTGCTGATTTAGAACTGCAATATAGTGGGCTTCTCAGAATACACTAGAAATTCCTCCTTTACAACTGCTCTCCCATTATGGTCTAAAAAGAGCAGTTGCAAAGGAAAGATTTCTAGTGTATTTCCTTTCCATCAATCAAAGGTAGTTAGTTTATTTTATCTTTCTTCACTCATATCTGCAACATTTCCTGGTGCATTACATAAGAGAAAGTTCCTAATAAAGATAGTTCAGTTTCTGAATAAAAGTGTTGAATTTTTAAGTTTATATGAAAGGCACTTCCAGAAAAAAGTTAAAAAAAAAAAAAGTTATATTTTTCCTGCCAGCATCATCCAGTTCTGGAGCCAAAACTGCTCTTTTCTCCAAATGAATATACTGTGCCAATTTTTACTGTCACCTTCTGCTTGATATAGTCGCTTAAACCCCTCTGCTGGACCTTTGATGCACAATCTCTGATTTACCTTATTAATTGGATCTACATATTTCTGTAACATCTCAAGTTCGTAGGAAATTTTAAGTCTTTTATATCATCCAGAATTTGGGGATGAGGCTTTACTCCAGGTTCACTTCCACAATGTCTCAGGAAAATTTCAGGAACTGACATATCTTTCTACACTGGAACAATAAAATGAGCTGTTTCTAGTCCTTTGTAGAAGAGATTTGTTCTTTGTTAACATGACTTACAAATAGCAAATGTCTCATATTCTGAAATCTACTCAGGAAAATTATCTCTCACCAGATTCACAGATCATAACTGGATAGTGGTTACCTGTGTCTCCTTTGCCTTTTTTTTTTTTTTTAATGCCATGATAGTAATCATAAGAATATAAAAACATCTGTAATGGCTCAGACCATACATCTAGTGCCCTACCACAGAGGTCAGGCCTAAAGAAGGACAAGAAAAAAATATAATGACACTTTCCTGATAATGTCCTAGCCTCTGGTGATTTTTAGCTCATGATTTCTTTTAGCAAGATGTAGCATTTTGGGTTTAATAACTTTTGATTGGTTTATCTTTCATAAATTTTTCATCATTGGTTTTTGGACCCAAATCAAGTCATCAATTGTAGAATGGCATACAAAGTAGTTGCCTTCAAGCTGGATGACAACTTTTAAGGATATCCCAGCTTTTGTATTCATAATTGTTAATCTATGTATAAATCTTTACTTATGTTTATCCAGGATGTCCTCTTCCCTCCACCACAGGTGGCTTTAATTATAAGCCTGCCTATTAAAATACAGAATCATTTATAAGCCTGCCTGATCCTACATTTCTTTATCGCTTCCTCTATATTGGCCCTTCTCTATGCACACAGAATAGAGCAATAGTACTCTGTGCCTACTCAGAGTACCTTTACTGCTTCCTCAGTCATATTGGTGTAATTCTCTATACCACCCACAATCTCCACAGAAAATCTGCTAATAAAGACTTTAATGTCACCCATGCAAAATCACTGCTGAGGACCATGTTACTTTTTCCCTTAGTCCGTTCTTTCACACAGAATAATTGCTTAGTATCTACAGAACGTTAATAAGTCCCATCTCATTGCACAATCACTCAGTTTTGTTCTGAAAATTTTTTTTTACTACTCTTGAAGGCATTATCACCAGTTATTTATAGAAACCAAATGATGCATTAAGACATTGCTGGAAACAATTGTGAAGAAAACAGGACTTAACTTGCTTCCATTCCTTATATCAGCAGCAACAGTAAAAAACAAACTAACAAATATAGACGCCTGTGTTACTAAAAACACCATTTTCCAAAAATATGGTAACTCATAACAAGGAACATTAATTGCTGTAATCTTCCCATAAAATAGTGTGAAAAATACGTCAAGAATAAATTTTCTCAAATCATCTCTCAGGGACACTGAGAGATATATCTGCAGCCTAGTTGCAGTACAGACCAGGCAAGGTTGCCTGCATCTTAATTTTGAGAAAACTATAGGGTCCTAGTACAAATGTGATAAATAAACAGCAGCATGCTTTGTCTTCATTCAGTCATTTTTTGCTTTTTTATATCAGGAGCATAATTTACTGAGTCATTTAGTGCATTAACTGACTAAATTTCTACCAACAAGCCTACAGGTCAACAAAGTGAACTTTAAGTTTAAAAAATACCCAGAGAGATACTGAGATTAATAAAGGAAGCTCTTCAGGCTCTTACACCCAGACAGCTATTGCACAGCAGCAGTCAATGGGATTGGATAGATACATATGACTGTCGGTAGCTCCTAAATTGGATTTGTACCTAAGTATTACATTATGGCTCACATGCTTTTTTTAATGGTTTGTTTGTCAGAAGGACTGGCTTAACTTTTCAGCATATGAGAAAAAGAAATTGCACCTATTGATAAATCTTTCTTTTCCTTTGTAGCAAGCACATAGATTTTTGGTCATCTCACGGTTATAGAGTCTTTTCAAAAAGGTTGTATCCAAGGAAATATGATTTCTCCCTCAACTAGTAAAAGGCCAATTGACCTAACAGGTCTCTTGGGGGTATGGGGTCTCTGAATTTGTCTGGACTTGTCTTGGCCTGAGCTAGTTGTGGCAACTGTCTAGTTGTCGACTGCTATTGCTTATCTTGTTTTAGCTTAGCCCTGTGAATACCATGTTAAAAGTCTAATAAACCTAGGCAGTAATTGAATAACAGACAACAGGTCTTTATGCTAATTGGGGTTGAGGGAGGCTATTGTGCAACTTAAACTAATAACTAAATGGTGAAGATAGTCAAACTTTACCTATGAATCAGTGAAGAAGAGCATGTAATCAGACTGTGTTAGGAAACATAAAAATATACCCAAGCAGATCTAAGACCAAGAAAGATGAAATCCCCACCAACATCATAGTCCTCCTAGCAAAGAACAAAAGATGTGGACAACTCACTGTAACCTCTATAGTAGATACTCAGATATTTACGGACCTCAGCCTTGACTGTATTACTAACTATAAGTGTACCCCTTTGCAACTGGACTATAGTAATAGCTGCTGTTGTTGTTGCTGCTGTTGCTGTTTTAATTTGGATTCAGCTTTTAGTATATTATTTGGCAAGCAATAAGTTCTTGGCTCCATATGTAAGGTGGTTCATCTTTTGCCCATACAAGATTTTGAGTATAGCAAGGAAATATTCTCATCTCAGATTCTCATGAGTACATTCATCAAGATATGAAAAATACAATCTAGATCAATAAAGAAGTAACACTACTTGAGTTATAACAAGAATTTTTGTTTCATTAAAGGGTGGGGGAGGGGGAAGCATATATTTGGTTATAAATACATTCCCAAATACATAACACAGACACTTTTTCCAAAGTGTTTTTCAGACTATAACAATCTCAGATTCTCATGAGTACATTCATCAAGATATGAAAAATACAATCTAGATCAATAAAGAAGTAACACTACTTGAGTTATAACAAGAATTTTTGTTTCATTAAAGGGTGGGGGAGGGGGAAGCATATATTTGGTTATAAATACATTCCCAAATACATAACACAGACACTTTTTCCAAAGTGTTTTTCAGACTATAACAATAATTAGCTTTTATCTTTCATCAGGTGAGCAAGAATTAAGGATGTTTGCAGTCAGCAACCTGGTGACACTGGTCTTGATAAGATGTTTTCCAAGGACTAACTTGTCTTTTTTTATGTGTTTTACCCTAATATTGCAAAGGATTACTTATATTTTTCACTATCAAGGAGGCTGTGTTTCTCCAGATAGTGGTTTGGTTGAATATAATTTAATTGCTTCTACAACTACATGTTTTTACTCTCAGTTGGCTTTGGTAAACATCCTGTCCTGAGCTGATAGTACCATTTTCTTTCTTCTTTTATTATTTCAGTACATTACTGAAAAAGGATGTGTATGTTTTATCTTTGTTCTAAAAGAATTGAAACCAAGCAAAACAGAGATTATACTCTACTGGGAGAATAACTGTTCAAGAACAGCAAAGTAAGGTTTCATTTAATCCAGCCTAGTGAAGAATGTGTTGTCTGTGCATAAGAAAAATAAGGGGAGAGAAGCTTATGAAGTTGCAGATTCCCTGTTGTCACCCGCTGGGGCACCACACATGCTTAACAGCACACACAACATAGTCTAGATACATCAATGATCACCTTTGCTGTTCACATCTTCCAGACAAGGGCTAACCAAGTCAGTCATACACATCTTCCAGACACCTGTTTTCTCTGTGAGAAGCAATGGGGGCTTTGGAAAGGAAGAGACGTAAACTATCTAAAATGCCTTTAACTCCAACAAGAAACAAGTTATTTTATAAGCCACTCTAATGAGAGTCATTCTGAAAGAGTGAAGAAACCACTTTTTGTTGTTGTTGTTGCAACGGGCATTTAATGGTTGCTTCTAGACAAATGACTAACATATAGAAGAGGCCTTCTCTTAGTGATAACATGCAGTACTAAAAATTAAGGAAAAAAGTAGACATGGTATTTGTAAGAACTGAGCAATCAAGGCTAAAAGGGGATGGCAGGGTAGATGCAACCCACTAAATATGATTTTGTCCCTACTAATGAAAGGCCACAAATGTTGTCCAGCCTGACAGTGCAGGGTCTCAGGACTTACCCAGGCTTGCCTTGGCCTGACCTGGTTTTATCTCATTTTAACAACTGTCCAGCTGCCAGGTCACCATTGCCTAGCCTGTTTTAATCAATAAGGTAAAGGTCTGACAAACACCGACAGTCCCTGTGTAATAGACAGTAGCCGTTTTTGTCAAATAAGGCTGGGGAAGGCTATTGTGTACCTTTCAAACTTTATCTGTAAACCAATGAGAAATCATCAAACTGTGTTTAAAAACATAAATAAATATAAAAAAGAAAACAAAACACATCCTACTCCTCCTAAGCAAAGAGCTCAGGATGCGGACATATCTTCATTGCATTGTCCCCTCCATTTTTGTTACAAGAGGAAGAAATTCTGGCTTAGGATCCAGAGGAGCATTGGACAGGTGAGTAAAGCAACAGAGAAAAGGGGTAGAAACTAGAAAGGGACTTTTTAATATCATAGTTCTAACCCTACCATTACTGAAGGCTGTTTTGTATTTATTTATTCCATTAAATTACTAAAATCATAATAGTAGTAACAATAAATTCTTAATTCCAAATATCTGGTGTGTTCCTTGTTCCTTATAACAAGATTGTTTAAGTGTAACAGGGAATTGGAATAAAAATCTTTAAAAACTGTAAAGTAAATAAATAAGGTAAGTGTAAATGGACAAAAAGGGTATCTTACTAAAACTGCAATATGAGAGTCAGGACTGATTTTTTCTTCCCCCCTGAGATGCTGATAGTTAAATTGCCAAGTAGACAGTATTATGGAATAAGTTTCTGCTTTTATAGGTCCAAAAACATTTCTTTTCAAGTATAGCAAGTAGCTTGTTTTCTGCAGCTCCTGGTCGTCAGGATCAAGTTTAAATGGCATTCAGAGTCAGATTCTCAAAGATAAGCAGGCAGCTAAATATGTGCCAGATCAGATCTCTTAGAGGCTCCTGGCCTATGTGCACATCTGCCAGAGATAGTTTAGGCCTGAGAGCAGGTGGAGTGATACTAAATTTTTCATACTTATTTCTTGAAAACCCACATTACAGACCTTAGTCTATCCCTAAATTAAGCCTACTGCATCAGTGCTGCTTTGCAGTCGCAATGAACATGGGCTTAACATCCATAAGCCATATACATCTGTTGCTGATCTGTCCAGAGATGTCCTTCAGACTGTCTTATTGGTAGTCAGCACTGATTCTGTCTTTCTTCTATCTGAGCCATTAACTGAGAAGTCAATGACAAAGGAAAAAAAAAATGGAAAGAAATGTCCAAGCTGGGGTCCTTTTTTCTTGGGACTAGACTCTGATACTGTAAGGAAACCCAATCTCTAGACAACCACAGGCTGTCTTTTTTTATCACTATGAGGCTTTCTTTCTGATCAGGCTGCCTGGTCTCCATCCTTTCTTCACCTTTCCATCTGCATGGTCCAGCCCTTGAAGCCTCCATAATGAGAGAAAGGAGAAAGGTTTTGCCAGATCTAGTCTTCACTCTGAAGTTGTTCTCCTCTGCCATGAGGCTACTTTGCAAATAATGTAAGTGGATATGATGGCAAAATATGAAGCTGTTCCACAAAGAATGATGGAGTTTGCCATGCCTCCACATATCAGAAGGTCTAGAACAGTCTGAGTCCCAAGTGCCCTCCCAGTGTCCTAGGGTGTGAATAAACTGAAGACATTTATTTCCTTGCAGCATGATTCACTAGACTCATAGCTTCAAGGGACATGTGGAAGCTAGGGTATTGCCAAAAGGCAAGGCACAAAACATGCATATGATACTGGCAATGTCTGTACCTATTGCATAGAGTGGTGGATCTTGTCTCTCAGAAGGAAAAGGATTGTAGATATGTCACTCATTCCTATCTTCTAGGAGCTCTGCAGAACGAAGTTTGTCCATACATACCTCAAGTCTCACACTGGCCCTGTTTTAGACCATGCAGGCCAAAAGAGGACATTTCCATTCTGTTAATGGAAGTGCCTTAGCCGGCATATTCCCTTTTAAGTGAGTCCATGTCTGGCTGTCCATTCCTCTAGATATGAAGTATCTAGATCCCTCCTACAACTTTATCAAGGGAGAAATAAGCAGTAGCAAATGTGGTTGGAATACTTCTGCATAAACATACTGTGGCTGGAATACTTCTGCATAACCCTAATAACCAAGGCCAATAGCCTCTGAGTGTCTACCTGCTGATAAACAGTCTATTTCATTAAGAGCCAGGAGCCTGGGGGACTGAAACAGAAAAGTAGAAAAGAGACACTTTTATTGTCACTAGCAAGCTGTGGTGATTTTGACTTAGTGATTCTGGCAAAGCACATCCTATAGAAATTTGTAGAAAAACAAGCTGTGATGAGTATTTGTACCTGACTCTATCAGCTCCATTGTTAGTGGGACTGCTACCAGTCCCTTATGGGGTGGTGAAAACCTCCCAAAGACTCCTCCAGACTTTGTGCCTGCTCACTCCTTTTTTGGGAACAAACTTTCCAAGTCTTTGAAACAACTGTGGAGAATCATACATAGCAAACAGATTCATAGAATCACAGAATGATTTGGGTTGGAAGGAACCTTTAAAGATCATCTAGTCCAATCCCCCTGCCATGGGCAGGGACATCTTTCACTAGATCAGGTTGCTCAAAGACCCGTCCAACCTGACCTTGAACACTTCCAGGGATGGGGCATCCACAGCTTCTCTGGGCAACCTGTTCCAGTGTCTCACCACCCTCATTGTAAAGAATTTCTTCTTTACATCTAATCTAAACCTACCCTCTTTCATTTTAAAACCATTGCCTCTTGTCCTGTCACTACAGGTCTTGGTAAAAAGCCTTTCTCCATCTTTCTTATAAACCCCCTTTGTATATTGAGAGACTGCAATAACGTCTCCACAGAGCCATCTTTTTCCAGGCTGAACAACCTCAACCCTCTCAGACTTTTTCATAGGAGGAGGTGTTCCAGCCCTCTGATCATTTTCGTGGTCCTCCTCTGGACCTGCTCTAATAGGGCTATGTCTTTCTTGTACTGGGGACCCCAGAGCTGGACGCAGTATTCCAGGTGGGGTCTCACCAGAGCAGAGTAAAGCAGGAGAATCACCTCCCTCGACCTGCTGACGACGCTTCTTTTTATGCAGCCCAGGATACGGTTGGCTTTCTGGGCTGTGAGCGCACATGTCCAATTTTTCGTCCACCAGTACCCCCAAGTCCTTCTCTGCAGGGCTTCTCTCAATCAGTTCATTCGCCAGACTTTAATGATATCGGGGATTGCCCCGACCCAGGTGCAGGACCTTGCACTCGGCTTTGTTGAACTTCATGAGGTTGAACTTCATGAGGTTAAATAGAAAGAGAATCCTGGAGACATCAGTTCAGTGAGGTAGCCTGAACAAAGTGTTTTGTTACCACATCTGTTAATAACATTAAAAGCCTCTGTAGCAAAGCTTTTACAGAAGAAAGTAAAAAACAGATTTCATAACTTTGGCTAAATGCTTGTGTATTTAAATTATTTACATAAAATATTTAATATATGTTAATAGCAGCTCTAACAGGGCTTAAAGGTATAAATAAACTGCTCAGGCTTGGCAGGAAGTAGTCAGCCAGCAGTTCAAACAAAAAACAATAACCCTCTCTCAGGAAAAAAATATCTGCAGTTATATAGACTCTACAGCTGGTTAAAATATAACCCTTTTTCACCAGAGCTGAGTCATCAAAGTAATCTGAATTTGTATCCAAAACGTAAAATCTAGAAGGTAACCAAGAGATAAAGATGTAAATCTTCAAGCATGCATGTATTAGACATGAAGCCAGGTTAAGGATGAAAAAGAAGATTATGGAGAACTCGGAAGAGGATGCCCAATCACCAGCCCCACAACCTTGCAGCCCCTGACAAGTTTTGTCTTCAGAATTCATGGAGGTCTTTAGGCAGGTGGGGTTTCCTGAAGTGTCTCAGGGACGCTAGCTCAAAAATACTGAAAAGGCATCTGGTTGTTACATTTAAGCAAGACCTGCATTTCATATTTGTTTTATTTGTAATCTTTTGCCTCTGATGTTGTACCTAGAATAGAATAGAATAGAATAGAATAGAATAGACTATTTCAGTTGGAAAGGACCTACAACGAACACCTAGTCCAACTGCCTGACCACTTCAGGGCTGACCAAAAGTTAAAGCATGTTATTAAGGGCATTCATCGACCACCTCTCTAGGAAGCCTGTTCCAGTGTTTGACCACCCTCTCGGTAAAGAAATGCTTCCTAATGTCCACCCTAAACTTCCCCTGGTGCAGCTTTGAACCACTTCCATTCATCCTGTCACTGGATACCAGGGAGAAGAGATCAGCACATCCCTCTCCAGTTCCCCTCCTCAGGAAGCTGTAGAGAGCAACAAGGTCACCCCTCAGCCTCCTTTTCTCCAAACTAGACAAGCCCAAAGTCCTTAGCCGCTCCTCATAGGACATTCCCTCCAGCCCTTTCACCAGCTTTGTTGCCCTCCTCTGGACTCATCTGAGGACCTTCACATCCTTCTTAAATTGTGGGGCCCAGAACTGCACACAGTACTCAAGGTGAGGCCGTACCAATGCTGAATAGAGCGGCATAAACACCTCTTTTGACCAGCTCGTTATACTGTGTTTGAAGTAAATAAATAATTTTTTTTATAAATTTATTTCTCTCTTCCTTCTTTATTTTATCTCTTCCTAAATAAATCCTTTCTTTGTTTTCCTATTAAGTTTGTCTGATGTGATGAATCACTGTGAGTCAGCACCAGGTGATTAAGAGGCTATGCCTTGCACAGCTGCAGGGATGCTCCCATGTATATAAAGACCTAAAAGGCAGATGACTATTAATTAGACAGTGCAGCTCAATTAAATTTGCAGCTATTTTTGTTTTTACCTTTTCTGTTAAGGATTTTAGCTTTGGCTGCTTGCTGAGGTAGGGGTTTTTATTAAATTGGGAGGGAGGACAGCCCAGGATGAATCAGAGTACTGCAAACTTCAGTACTCTCTATGAATGGGCTTGGTAGAGCTATATGAAGTGGCATATGCAAGTATTTTCAATTATGACTAGGTAACCAAGTAGGAAGAGCAGGTAGGTGAAGCTGAGAGTAAGGAGTCTGGGGGTGTAAAATGTCAAGTAAGCCTCTTGTAAGCCCCGAGCTAGTGGCCTTCTTGCAAGAAGCAGTTAACTACAGTGCTCTGGGTCTACTTTTAACCTTCATATGAGATAGGCAGAATAGTGTAAACATGAGGTCTCCTTCAAAAGTAGAAAAGAGCATTTATAATTGTTTTCATGTAAATTTCTCCCAGCTGAAGGCCCAAGCAGCTTAAACTCAAGGCTGGGCAAACTCTATTGATCCTAGTAGTAACAACGTGAGACTCTGATGGCGTTAACTTGAACATGACAATTGAGATGAGGTTGTTTTGCATAAAGTCTAATTGTCATGGTTTTCTCTTATACACAAAGTTGTTTGTATGTGGCTGAAGAAACAGTTAATGTTTACTTAAATCAAGGACTTAAATCAGTTTGTTTCAAACACTGGGAACTGGCTGTGAAGGGGCAAGACTAGGGGTCAAAGGCAGTCACCGGGACTATTATAGACCTGTTTGCTGTGACTGGTACAGATGATACTTTCTGGCTCTGTCAGCTGAACCCTTACCAGGGCTGAAGTCCAGCTGTGACACTCCTGTGTTCCTTCTCCACTAAGCTTCCAATAGATTATTACTCATAAATAACAGTCTTTTAGGCTGATTTTGGAGGGGTCCCAAGGTAGTCCCACAGATAGTTCCCACAGATGTTTTCCTGGATATGCTGTATCTAGGCCTCAGAGGGAAAGGGGTATAAGAATCCCCTAGAACTGATTGACTCAGCAGAACCAACATCTTTCTGTTTTTATTTCTTTTTGTTGATACTACAAAAAAGTCATGGATGGATGCTGTGTAAGTTGTTTCATCTGCTTGGATTCAAGGAAGTCACTGTAAAAAGCCGGTCCACAAAACGTTTATTATAGTGTGCTCTTGCACCCTCAGCAACAGCATTCATGTCTCTCATTTTTGTAATCCATGCATGGTATTATTCCTATGTATAAATGTTTCTTATCAAATCCAGATGTTACATAATCTCCTTTCGTAACCTTGCCAAGACATCTGATGCTAGAGCTGTGATGGCACCCATCCTCTATCCACAAACGCATTAGTACCTTGCTCTCCTAATCATACGGCTAACCACCTTTTCAACTCACATTCATACTAAACCAATGTCTAGAAAATAGTAATTTTGAGCTTCCCTTTTTTCTTTGCTGTTGATCTTGTTGTAGCACATTGAGTGTGGATGGTTTGATACTGGGAAATGGCTTGCCTAGCTAGAAATTAGGCTGGTAAGGGTGACCTGTTGAGTACACCTGACACAAGCTTGCAACCACTGTAAAGACTGGGCTTTCCTGGGTACCCTGGTAGTATGCCCTCTGTACCCTGTGTAGAGCATGGTCAGGCACAGTGATTTGAAGACAGCTGTTCAAAGACAATGTTCTCATAGCACTCGTGCTTTACACCCTTGAAATCAGTGAAGTTAGAACACTGCTGAATTCCTTCATGGTGACTTACTGGCATCTTGAAGTGTTTAAGAATCTGACTCTTTGAATTAGGAAATTCATTTAATAAATAACACAAACAATCCAGCTATGCTTTCCTCAGAACAGAGCAGATATTTATTCCCTCCTTAATAATTGTTACATCACCAGTGAGCAGCAAAAAAGAAAGCTCCCTCTGAAAAACAAAATGGTATTTTTCCTTTTTTATATGAAACTGTAATATTGCATTTCTGGCACAATGGGATGCTGTTCAAAGCAGAAAATTAACAGGACTTCCTGTATCACTTTGTGCCTCAGGAATCTGCCCTCGAGCAAAAACTGAGTTTTTCCAATCTTTTAGTGCAGATGAAATCCAGAGCACCCAGCAAAAGGAACAGGCAATACTGTCCTGCAGGAATGTATTATAGTTAGTTTCCCATCTCTCCTGGAACTCCTTAGTAAACTTCAAACTCAAGTTTTCATGTTATCCAAATTATTTTTTTCTTTAATATTTTTACTGCCTTTTTCCATTGAGCTCTCTCTTGCTGTGATGGTAGATTACTCCCTCACTGAGTGTCCCTGGCTTATGCTTCTGTTTATCTTTCTGTCCATCTAGCTATACATGTGTGAGTATGTAATATATAGAAACATAAACCAAGGAGTTTTCATCTAGAGTTCTTTTGTAACATATTGAATTTATACATTTTGTTATGTGGATTTTATTACCTTACACTAGCATGAAGGAACTGAGTGGTTCCAGGTAGAATTTTTAGTCTGATCAACTATAGACATTTCATTTTCTATTATTTTTTCCTCAGTGTCTTTTGTGCCTTCTTCATCTTGAAGAAATTTTTGGGATGCCTTTATATTTGAAGGTGTTGACAGTGAGGACAGCTGTTTACATACCTGTTATGATTTTTTTCTGTTTAGTTCACAACTACTTCTGAAAAGTACATGAATGAGAACTGAGCAAAGCCACAGAAAAGTGGACTTAGTACTATTTTACACCCTAACTCACATAGATGTAGATGCCCTCAGGAGTAAAAATATAATTCCTCTGTGTTATCCATGAAATTGCACACATTCTGTCAGAAGAAATATGGGGGCAAATTGATTAACCGGTATTTTTTATTATATTGCATGTTTTACAAGGAATGGCTATTAAATACCTTTCTGAACTATATTTCTTAGTGTGAAAACAAATATTGATTTATTTATTTAGCATCTGTGTTGGCATGTGAGCTCAGAACTGTGCAAGTCTTCATTCTTGAAGTAGACGTTCCCTTCTGAAATTGCTGTAAGTCTGACAATACTAAAGGAAAAGAACTGCCCATGTGATGATCTATTCTCTTAATACAGAACTCATGTATATCAGCAGAATAATGTATGTTTTTCTTAATTGTTAATAATGGTATAGGAAACAAATTTAGGCAGGTCAATGAAATTTAAATGTTCATTAACCCTAATAATGTGAATTGGTAATAAAAATGTGCAAGTCTCAGGATTTCAGTTAAAACAACTGAGAAACTGAATACGTTCAAATGGCAGAGTCTACAGGGTATAATTCCATTTACATGCAGACCTTTATAAACTCAACCTCTTGCAAAGTACTAGAGTTAATTGGAAAGTAAAGATGGAGAAGGTTCCTCGTAAGCATATTTTCCCCTTTCCTCTACATTTTTTAATGAGAAATCTACATTTTTTGTCAAACCTAAAAACCCTAGCAGTGATGATTTTTCTACTTTAGGAAACTGAAACCTGGACATTTTTGTCCATAAACTTCAAAAATTTGTGTATGTGTTGGCTAAAGAGTCAGCATTCTTGCCAAACTCGGATGTTGGTCAAAAGAGTGTTTGAGGAAACGATGCACTCCTTTCATTTAGTTGAAAGCTAATTTTGTTATTGAAAAAATATTGATAGAAAATATTTCTTGGCATCAATAATAAGCCAAATATTCTGTGATTTAGGCTGTCCACCCAAAGGAGCAACCACTTATTAATTTCTCTGCCATCAAACATAGTTTTGAAAGTATTTAATGACAGTGGCTGCCAGGAAAATAAGTTTTCATGTTTTGCAATTCCATTCTGAATTATTAAAGAGCCTTGGAACCTTTCCTCTTTATTTCCCTGCAGCTGAAACACTTTAGGGAAAATCTGGCTTCAAAAAGAAGGAAAAAAGAAAAAGCAAGCCATTATAATTAAATTTTTGATTGCACACAAACAGCAATTTGATGTTTCATTTTGGTTTAAAGTAAATACTATAAGCTTAGAAAGCAAAGAGATTTCTGAGTTTTTAGGTTATGTAGTTATCTAAAGTCCGTACAAGAACTTGACTTAAGCCTGTATTTTGCTCTTATAAAAGAAGTAATAATTTAATTTAGTTATTCCTTAAATAAACATTTAAAAAGCAACAGTTTCTCAGTTTATAGAAGTACAAATACTAAATCCCACAACACAAAAAAAAATCATTCCAGTTTTGACCTTGAGAAACATTTCACTGTGTGGTCTAGACAGGTCCTTCTGATCAAATTGTAGTAATGTGAGGCAGATTCCATCTCTGCTTTGTGGCGTGAATAGGGAAGACAATTAATGTGGAATCAAATTGGGAGTCATCCTGTATAAAGCAATGCATTGTATTACAGGAGGCTGCAAAAGACATGAATTAACATAATGAGTTGTTAATGAGACATATTCACCCATTGTGCTTCATGGCATGAGGGCTAGATAAACCATGTTGCCATACCCAGCCAATATAACTTTAATTTATGCTGTGGCTTTGGGAACACCTGTGCACAACCTCGTCACGCCAATAAAGATTAAAGATCAAAACACTTAAATAATTCACCTGTTTTTCACCAGAGAGAGATATATTCTGACACTACAAAACAAGCTGAAATAAACAGGATATAGAGGACAACAGGAATTTCCTGTGAAAGTCATTGAATACTCCAGATGTCATTGTGTAATTATAATCTCACAAGAGCAGGGATCGGTTTAATGTCCTGTAAAATAAATTGGAATCTTTCCTTTGAACATTGTCCCCTGTCCCATGCCACACAATGTGTATTCACCATTGCACTGCCAGGTTCAGTTTTAAAAGCCATTCCCTTTTCAAATGGTGTGAAACTGAAACTGAAAAGGAAATATAGTATTGTAGTATGTGTAGAAGAAAAGCTTTATTAGATTTCAGAAATGGTTAATAAAATGCAGTCTTGAAATAAAAAATAAATTTAAAAAACAGAAATATGAGATAAGATTTTTGTCTCAGTCAAGAGGACTTTTCCAAAAAGTGTGAAATGTAACAGAGAACAAGGTTACTTCTTTGTCTCATTAACAGCTTGAAAAAAAAGTACTAGAGCCAAAATGTTGCCTTTAATGTTATTTTCAATATTCCATCATGATTTTTATCAGTCCTCTCCCTTCATAACAAGGTCTTTTTTCTCTTTCCATGTTGGGGCCAATCTTAATACAGGGCAAAACAGATCCTCATTTCCTTTTTCATTTTTAACACAGTCAAATGGTGAGAAGAAACATGCCAGACTGAGACTGATATGTTCCCACCCTCTCTTTTTTCTTTTTTTAAAATGAGATGTCAATAAAATCCTAAGCTGTTTCAAAGTGTTAGTTACAGAAAAGCTAGCTATCTTAGGTGCTAAACATAATAGGAAAACCAGAAACTATGTTTTAAAAAGCGTCAGTTTTTGACTGTTTTCAAAAGCACTAGGCAAAGAGGCTGAAAATAAAACAAAATATGTTCAAAAATAAGAAAAGAATATTTGAAGGAAGACTTCTTCCAGCATGGGGGAAAAAGGCTAATACAATAAAAAACAAGTTTTTTTAATAGGTGTGGGGGAGGTACTTCCAAGCAGTTGAAAAGAATTGGAAAATGAAAAATCACGGGGCAAAAAAAGTTTAAAAGGTGAAAATAATGAAATGTAAATAAATGAAACATAAATCAGAACCAGACTGGCTAGAATAAATTGAGCAGAATTTACAAGGGAAGGAGGAAATAAAAAGAGGCAGATTTACTTCAGAACTAAAGGCCCTTCAAAGGAATCTGGAATGTAAAAGAAAGTTGACCTAAGTGAAATGATGTGTAGTTAAAACTGGAAACATAATTAAAAGTAAAGTGGTTGGAAATATTATTATGAAAAAAAAATCTGAAGACTTAAAAATTGAAAGGAACTAAAGAATAAAAATTAATACTGGAGACTGAAATATAAACCTCCAAGTAAATAAAATTAGAATTTGATTCAGTGTGCAAAAATATTATGTCATGAAAAGCTGCAAGAGACTTGAGTTTGTTCATTTCTAAAACCTGAAGAGTTCTGACCTTCATTATAAATATACAAATAAAAATGGGAAACGTTTCTTTTTCATAGGCAAAAAGAAAAGCTGTCATTTTTTTATTTGCAGTACAGTTAAGATTTTTTTTTCTTACAATTTCTCAACATAGAATTTGAAGAAAGTCATGCTAAGAACACAGATTTCTTTTTTTATTGTTACTGGCATTACATTGGCAAATACATACCCTGAAACAGACCAAGATAATACTCTTGCAAACCTAATTTAGGATAAGAGAGTATCCTCTTCCTTAATATCTTGTAATATCAGGCCCTATGTCTTTAATTTTCACCTTTTCAGGGCAGTCACTTGCACAGAGCCCTCTTGACTGTCAAGCAGCTACACCCTGGGAACAGGAGTTTGTTCATATAGGAGCTGATGTTTCCTTTGCATATATTTTTATACCAAAGGACAAAATTATTATTCTGCTCATTAAGTGGAAGAATAAGTGAGAAAAATCAAAGTTTTAGCAACTTTCCTGACCAAATAGGCAGGATCAAGTTCATCTTTATTTTATGTACTTTTATAGGCTACCTGAGGTAGGAGCCTGTTCTTGTTCTGTACTCAGTAATTCACGGAGAGCTCTGAAGATTGCATAACTTTCTGAAGGTTCCTGTGGAGGAAGATTAGACTTTTAACTCATCATCAAAGACTTAGAGGTATGCATCTGGGCTTAAATGCCCTTTCTTTTCATTTAAACTGAGTATTAACTTCAATTTGAAATCAGTGAAAACTAAGAAACTGCAGCGTGAGTCTGGTGAAATGAGGCTGGCTGAGTGTTTCAGATATTTTTACTTACTCTGTTTTTAAAGCTTTAAATTTACCAATGACTTTTTTTTATTCATAGTGTTGCCTTGAATCTACTGCCTATATTAAGTATCTCTACAATAAGTAGCTTTACTTCTTGTTTCAGTGTCATTTTCAGGTTATAAAATACAGATCAGAACTAAGGAAAAGCAACACTTCCAAAATTAAAATACCATGCCACCTTCATTTTCTTAAAATACCTTTAAGAATACAGTATGAAGTTATTCTGATCCACATTTACAGTAAGTATGTGTGTGAGAAAGAGACATTAAAGACATAAAAAAAGACATAAATGCTTATTAATGAGTATTGTATTTCCTACTATTGGAATAATAATATACCGTTCTCTTTTTAAATAGAGTATTTTATTTCAAAGAGTATTAACTTTGGTTACGATTATAGAAGCAACCCCAAAGGTTTTAAAGACCCTTTTAAAACTGTTCTGATGACAATAACAGTGAACATGTGTTTCCTTTGAAAACTCTGAAATGTATGGAACAAGCAGTTACTTGAGTAGATATCCTTAAATAGGAAAGATTACCTAATCCAACATGGAACAGATGATAGCTACTCTCCATACTATGGAAACATTTTCTAACTTCATATAAGCAAAATGGAAGGGACACTGTTCTTTATGATTGTATCCTTAAATGTACAGTACCATATTCCAGGCTGGCACTGAGCAACAGAATTACAGAAATGAACATTGCCTGATGATTTGGCTAACGTTTTCATACTAAGAGACAACTTCTTTCCCATTATCTGCAATTCAGCTAGCCCAAAGACTCATGGTGGAGAAAAATGGTACTCTTTAATTTTGTTGAAAAAGATAAACTTCAAGGAGACCTTACACTGGGACTGCAAATCCTTCATGAGTCATAGGGCTGACGTATTGGGTCATAGGGTTGTCACAGCAATAAAAGCATTGGCGTAATAACAGGCTAAGAGAAGAAGATTCTTACAATGAGGGAAAGGAAGGATGGACCAAAGGCTGCTTTGCTGCAGATTCCTGGACAAAATCCTACAGACTATATTCCACAAGATATCAGACTAGGTGTCAGAAGCATTCAACTTTTTCTTGGTTTCCTTTTGCCATACATTTATTATTTTAACAGTGCCAATGCTGCTGGGTTTTGACCTATTCAGACAAGGATTCTGTGTCCCTAAGTTAGATCCTTCATTGTAGAAGGGAGGGAGTGTTTGCTATGGACACTATGCAGCCTCCACTGCCTCAAACACAGTTTCTGAAAAACCTTTGTGAAAATGAACTTCTCCTAAGCACAAGGGGGGGGGGGGGCAAAA